>NC_138780.1:205855422-206150422 GCF_965119305.1 Pelophylax lessonae
ACATCACATGCAGCCCAGTGCGTTTTTTTTCCTGCATCAAAATCGCATTCAGACCCGTTCACACCACAAAAACGCACCCCAGATCCGTTCTGGATGTGTTTCCGCATGCACATTATTAACACTTTCTGGTGTGTTTTTGATGCATTCCCTGATGGTTTTTTCCCCACCCTCCTGGGGTTCGGTGCGTTTTTGATGCGTTTAACCCCATTCCAGTACAGTCCAGAGCAGAAAACAATGCAGCATCTTCTACTTTTTTCTATTTCTGGAAATGACGGCACTGGTGGGAGCTTCGCCATTGGAAACCATAAGGGCCGGCATAGTTCACACCAGTGCGGTCGGTTCTAGAAAAAGGTAGAAGATGCTGCATTTTTCCTGCACTGGACTGTACTGGAATGGGGTAAAACGCATCAAAAACGCACCGAAATGCACGGAAACGCACCAAGGACCAGTTCACACCATAAAGATGCAGTCTGGATGCGTTCCGGATGCTTTTCTGCACGCATGTTTTTGATGCATTGCAGTGCATTCCCCCCTCCCCCCTCTTTTTTCTTAACCTTAGGGGCCACTTCACACCACATGCAGTGCAGTGCGTTTTTTTTCTGCATCAAAAACGCATGGATAGTAGGTTATATGGTTCCCAATGGGAAAGCTCCCACCAGTGCGGTCAGTTCCAGAAAATAAATAGAACGCGCTGCATTTTCTCTGCACTGGACTGTACTGGAATGGGGTAAAAAGCTTAAAAACGCACCGTAACCACTTCTGGACCGGAAGAATTTCCCCCTTAATGACCAGGCCAGTTTTTCGCGATTCGGCACTGCTTTACTTTAATGGACAATTGCGCGGTTGTGCGACGCTGTACCCAAATACAATTGATGTCCTTTTTTCCACAAATAGAGATTTCTTTGTGCACGAGATGTCGGGGGCGGCGCCCCGTGGTAGCGCTGCTCTCACTGTGATTGGACACAACAGGAGCCAATCAGAGCGTGCTATAGAAACAAGGCAGACCGCCGTTCTGTCACAGAGGAAGAGAGGGATCAGCTAAGCTGTAACACAGATCTCTCTTTTCCTCCAGTGCACCCACTCCCCCCACAGTTAGAAAGCACTCCCTAGGAGCAAAGTTAACCCCTTGATCGCCCCTTGAGAGGGGGGGGATAAGAGAGACAACAGAGATATGAGAGAGAGAGATGGGGGAGAGAGACGAGAGAGATGGGGGAGAGAGACGAGAGAGAGGGAAGGAGAAAGAGGAGAGAGAGAGGGGGGAGAGAGACGATGGGGGAGAGAGGAGAGAGAGAGGGAGGAGAGAGAGAGGGGGGAGAGAGACGATGGGGGAGAGACGAGAGAGAGGGGGGAGAGAGACGATGGGGGAGAGACGAGAGAGAGGGGGGAGAGAAAGACGAGGGGGGAGAGATGAGAGAGAGAAGGGGGAGAGAGATCAGGGGGGGAGACGAGAGAGAAAGGGGGAGAGAGATCAGGGGGGGAGACGAGAGAGGGGGAGAGAGAGATCAGAGAGGGGGGAGAGACGAGAGAGAGGGGGGGGGGAGAGACGAGAGAGAGATCAGGGGGGGGAGACGAGAGAGAGAGGGGAGGAGAGAGAGAGGGGGGAGAGAGATCAGAGCGGGGGGAGAGAGAGAGAGGGGGAGAGAGATCAGAGCGGGGGGAGAGAGAGAGAGGGGGAGAGAGATCAGGGGGGAACTAAAGAGAGAGGGGGGAGAGATCAGAGGGGGGGGAGAGAGAGAGGGGGGAGAAAGAGGAGAGAAAGAGAGACAACAGAGATATGAGAGAGAGAGGGGGGAGAGAGACGAGAGAGAGGGGTGGAGAAAGAGGAGAGAGAGGGGTGGAGAGAGACGAGGGGGGGATAGAGAGATGGGGGAAAGAGACGAGAGGGGGGAGAGAGATCAGAGAGGGGGGGGAGATGAAAGAGAGGGGTGGAGAAAGAGGATAGAGAGATGGGGAGAGACGAGGGGGGAGAGACGAGAGAGAGAGAAGGGGGAGAGAGAGAGAGAGAGGGGAGAGACGAGAGAGAGAGGGGGGGAGAGACAAGAGAGAGAGAGAGGGGGAGAGAGAGATCGGGGGGGAGACGAGAGAGAGAGGATGGGAGAGAGATCAGGGGGGGGAGACGAGAGAGAGAGAGGAGGGGAGAGAGATCAGGGGGGGAGACTAAAGAGAGAGGGGGGGAGAGATCAGAGGGGGGGAGAGAGAGGGGGGGAGAAAGAGGAGAGAAAGAGAGACAACAGAGATATGAGAGAGAGAGAGGGGGGAGAGAGACGAGAGAGAGGGGTGGAGAAAGAGGAGAGAGGGGGGGAGAGAGACGAGGGGGGGTAGAGAGATGGGGAAAGAGACGAGAGGGGGGAGAGAGATCAGAGAGGGGGGGGAGATGAGAGAGAGGGGTGGAGAAAGAGGATAGAGAGATGGGGGAGAGAGACGAGGAGGGAGAGACGAGAGAGAGAGAAGGGGGAGAGAGAGAGAGGGGAGAGACGAGAGAGAGGGGGGGAGAGACGAGAGAGAGAGAGAGGGGGAGAGAGATCAGGGGGGGGAGACGAGAGAGAGAGAGGAGGGGAGAGAGATCAGGGGGGGGAGACGAGAGAGAGAGGAGGGGAGAGAGAGATCGGGGGGGGGAGACGAGAGAGAGAGAGGAGGGGAGAGAGATCAGGGGGGGGGAGACGAAAGAGAGAGAGAGGGGGGAGAGAGATCGGGGGGGGGGAGAGACGAGAGAGAGAGGGGAAGAGAGATCAGAGGGGGGGAAAGACGAGAGAGAGAGAGCAGGTAAAGACAAGAGAGGCGGGAGAGAAACGAGAAAGAGAGAGGGGGGGGGAGACGAGAGAGGGGGAGGGAGACGAGAGAGGGGGAGGGAGACGAGAGGGGGGGGGGCCATCTTTATGTAGAGCAACAATTCTTTTTTTTCAGATCCTCAGAGTTCTTTGCCATGAGGAGCCATATTGAACTTCCAGTGACCAGAATGAGAGAGTGAGAGCAATAACACCAAATGTAACACACCTGCCCCCCATTCACACCTGAGACCTTGTAACACTAACGAGTCACATGACACCGGGGGAGGGAAAATGGCTAATTGGGCCCAATTTGGACATTGTCACTTAGGGGTGTACTCACTTTTGTTGCCAGCGGTTTAGACATTAATGGCTGTGTGTTGAGTTATTTTGAGGGGACAGTAAATTTACACTGTTATACAAGCTGTACACTCACTACTTTACATTGTAGCAAAGTCTCATTTCTTCAGTGTTGTCACATGAAAAGATAGAATAAAATATTTACAGATATGTGAGGGGTGTACTTACTTTTGTGAGATACTGTGTGTGTATATATATATATATATATGTTAGGATGTGGATGAGGGGGAGAGGAATGGGGCAGATTCAAGTTTATTGATAAACAGATCATCCAGGTAGATAAATAATGAGAATGTTCTGATCAGTTTTTATGTTTATTTATATTACAATTTACAAAATATTTACAGTTTAAATACAGTGAGATTTTTAAAGAAACAGCATCCGGGGGCAGAGTCCAATCAGTAGGCATCCGGGGGCGGAGTCCAATCAGCAGACATCCAGGGGCGGAGTCCAATCAGCAGGCATCCGTGGGGCGGAGTCCAATCAGCAGGCATCCGTGGGGCGGAGTCCAATCAGCAGGCATCCGGGGGCGGAGTCCAATCAGCAGGCATCCGTGGGGTGGAGTCCAATCAGCAGGCATCCGGGGGCGGAGTCCAATCAGCAGGCATCCGGGGGGCGGAGTCCAATCAGCAGGCATCCGGGGGCGGAGTCCAATCAGCAGGCATCCGGGGGCGGAGTCCAATCAGCAGACATCCAGGGGCGGAGTCCAATCAGCAGGCATCCGGGGGGCGGAGTCCAATCAGCAGGCATCCGTGGGGCGGAGTCCAATCAGCAGGCATCCGGGGGCGGAGTCCAATCAGCAAGCATCCGGGGGCGGAGTCCAATCAGCAGGCATCCGTGGGGCGGAGTCCAATCAGCAGGCATCCGGGGGCGGAGTCCAATCAGCAGGCATCCGGGGGGCGGAGTCCAATCAGCAGGCATCCGGGGGCGGAGTCCAATCAGCAGGCATCCGGGGGGCGGAGTCCAATCAGCAGGCATCCGGGGGCGGAGTTCAATCAGCAGGCATCTGGGGGGCGGAGTCCAATCAGCAGGCATCCGGGGGCGGAGTCCAATCAGCAGGCACCCGGGGGGGCGGAGTCCAATCAGCAGGCATCCGGGGGCGGAGTCCAATCAGCAGGCATCCGGGGGCGGAGTCCAATCAGCAGGCATCCGGGGGCGGAGTCCAATCAGCAGGTAAGTACAGGTTTGTCTTCACAAGCATTTTGCAGACACTTTGCCCTCCCGGTGTGCACAGCTGCCTAGGCAGGGGACGGGGTCACTTTAAATGTAAAAACAAAATCCCGGATTGAGTCGCTGAGCTGAAACAAGAGTTCCGACTTCACTGGCTACATGATTGTACCAGGCCCACACCTCACCAGGTAGTGAAAGAAGACTGAAAATGTTCATTATAGTCAACCAATGCTATTATTAGATTATTATTTCCCAATGTCAGAGTTTGGGGTGGGGGGGCGGGGTCGGAGCGTTCATAACAAAGGGCTATGATCTCAAATGAATTTGGATACATTGTTGCATGACAGAGTATTTGTCAGCCACATGCACAGATGTAAACTGAGGGTAAAAATCTTATGGAACTCTTCACATCAGTTGCATTTTTTTCAAAGTCCCGCTTGCTGCATTTTTGGAATCGAATGATTGGAAAATGCGTCAGAAACGCAGCGCTTTTCCTGTGTTTTGAGTCACATGTCCGTGTTTCACCAGTCAGGAAACCAGAAAACTGACTGGAAATGCGTATTTGATGCGTTTCTTTAACGTGAAAGCAGCCTGTATGGGTCGTAATGCATTTCTGCATTCCGGCAAACGCAGTAAAAAATGCTCAGATGTGAAGGGAGCTGAAATAGAGATACAAAACAACAAATACAAAATATAAAAAAAAGATGAATAAAAAAATCAGCATAATAAGAATAATCAGTAATGAAGTTAGCACTGATTTTGGCCTCTCTCGCATGGGCATCCAGGGGGGGGGGGGGATTTAATAACAGATGGTTGAATTACAGTCTTACCATCCCCTGATCACCTACCTATAGTCTACAATACAGCCGGAGGGGGGGCTGTTCACATGCGGTGGCTGCGATGCCATTCAAATCAATGAGGCTGCACCGTAACCTGGAGCCAAATGCTTGGCCTGTGCTTGACGCACATTAGCCCCATCGTAAAAATTGCCGCTTGGCATTCAGGAGGCGGCGGGATCACCCCCCCCTGAACACCTGACAGCGACTGCTTTGTCGCACCCTGATAAGCGCTCCACCGTTTGTAGGCAGGCGCAGTTAGCTAAATTGCCACTAGGTGTCTCTGTACCAGAATAGTGGCTGATTAATGATTATAGAAAATGAGGTCTTTCAGGTGGGGAGCCAACCACTCCCCCCCACCTATGAGGATATGACCAGCACATGTAGGCCCCAGACAGGGCAGGAGGCCGGGTGAAGTGGAGTGTTTTAGCAGGGCTGGAGCGGGGGTAGGGACTTGAGCTTTGGTGCCAAATTCATCCAACGATGAAGACCCGCCTTACATGTGGATCGCTTTTCAGTGAATGGGTATGAACCTAGCCTGAAGGCAGCGCTACGGCTTATGGAGGGGAGATGTCGGCCCCAGTGGTGCCACAGAGGTCTCAGAGGTAGAAGAAGCCGGCAGGGGATTCCTCCTATTAGGATATCAGTTCTGGGCAGAGATCGCCCTCTTGGGACCTTTCTTCTTCTGGGACTCCTTGTTGGCCGCCTTCTTCTGTCTCCTCAGATATTCCTCCGGATTGGACAATACCTGGAGCTCTTCGTAGGGCTTCTTGGCCAGACGTTCGATCTGGATCTTCTCCAGAATGTATTCCTGGAAATATGGAGGAGGGGAGACTGAATGTTACAATGTATCGGATGTGAGATCCAAAGAAGTCCACAGGAAGAAGAAGTTCTGGAAAGAGCTACATGCCGAGATACAGAAAGAGTTTTACCCGCCAACAGAGGCGTACCCAGGATATGTGTCACCCGGGGACACCCCCCATCCCCCCACCACCATGCAAAATATATTATTTTAATGATTGAAATGTGATACAGGATGGTGGGCGTGGCCAAATGCTGCTATTAGTGGGAGGGGCTTACAGGGGCACGGCTAAATAAAATGGACACTTACAAATCACAATTATATTTTAAAATGAAACTCTTCCAATACATCTATTTTTCTGCACCAAGGCTACCTTCAGGTGTATATATTGTACATAGAGTGCAGGGGTCAGGAGTGTGTAACTCAGCGCAGGGGTCAGGAGTGTGTAACGCATTGAGTGCAGGGGTCAGGAGTGTGTAACTAAAAGCGCAGGGGTCAGGAGTGTGTAACTAAAAGCGCAGGGGTCAGGAGTATGTAACGTAGGGAGAGTGCAGGGGTCAGGAGTGTGTAACGTAGAGAGTGCAGGGGTCAGGAGTGTGTAACGCAGAAAGCGCAGGGGTCAGGAGTGTGTAACGAAGAAAGCGCAGGGGTCAGGAGTGTGTAACGCAGGGGTCAGGAGTGTGTAACACAGGGAGTGCAGGGGTCAGGAGTATGTAACGTAGAGAGAGTGCAGGGGTCAGGAGTGTGTAACGAAGAAAGCGCAGGGGTCAGGAGTGTGTAACGCAGGGGTCAGGAGTGTGTAACGCAGGGAGTGCAGGGGTCAGGAGTGTGTAACTCAGAAAGAGCAGGGGTCAGGAGTGTGTAACACAGAAAGCGCAGGGGTCAGGAGTGTGTAACACAGAAAGTGCAGGGGTCAGGAGTGTGTAATGCAGGGAGTGCAGGGGTCAGGCGTGTGTAACAAATAGAGGTGACCAGCGCTATGAAGTTTAAATAAATATATAAAAGATATAAAAAAATATAAAATGCTATAAAATTAGGTGTAAGCTGCCACCAACCGACCCCTGGGATGCAAGGGTAAAATGTGAATAAAATGTGCGTGGAGGCTGGTACAGGCGCTACCTATAAATATGGCTCAAAATCCCAGAGTCATCACATAGAGTGATATAAAGTGCCAATAATTAATAGTGAAATAGGTAGGTATATCTCACAGTGCCACCCAACTGATACTCAGTATATGCGGGTGTGATGTTGTGAGTCAATGAAAGTGCAATGATCAATAATGAAGAGTGCTCAAATATAAAATCACTTTATTGAAGAAATTAAAGTGAAAATGTTAAGGTAAGTGCACATAAACACAAACAAAGGGCAATTCCCAAAAGGGGTGTAAATAATTCCTCCAAAATAGTGTGTGAAAGATAAGTCACTTAGTGGTGATAAAATAAAATGGTGAGCTTTTTTTATCACAAACTCAAATAGGTGTCAAAAAATGCCATCAAGAAATAAAACCTCAATTTAAAACCAAAAGTGAAAATGTGAAATGAAACCAAAAAGGAAGAGAAAGGCGTGTGTACATCCGTGTTCACCACTAGATGGCACACTTGCAATACGACCTGTATATGGGCAGACAGGTTGATACAGCTCTGGGGTTTTTCTCCACTTCTGATGGGCTAAAGATTAGTGATCCTGGTGATCATAAACTTTACACATTCTGCTGAGCTAAAAGATCAACGACACCATGAACAATGCTCTTAATTATAAAATAAATAAATAAATAGATTGCAATGGTTAATGATGAGAGAGGAAGCACTGCTCCCCTTTCATCATTAACCATTGCAATCAATTTTTTTTTTTTTTTATAATTAAGAGCATTGTTCATGGTGTCGTTGATCTTTTAGCTCAGCAGAATGTGTAAAGTTTATGATCACCAGGATCACTAATCCTTAGCCCATCAGAAGTGGAGAAAAACCCCAGAGCTGTATCAGCCTGTCTGCCCATATACAGGTCATATTGCAAGTGTGCCATCTAGTGGTGAACACGGATGTACACACGCCTTTCTCTTCCTTTTTGGTTTCATTTCACATTTTCACTTTTGGTTTTAAATTGAGGTTTTATTTCTTGATGGCATTTTTTGACACCTATTTGAGTTTGTGATAAAAAAAGCTCACCATTTTATTTTATCACCACTAAGTGACTTATCTTTCACACACTATTTTGGAGGAATTATTTACACCCCTTTTGGGAATTGCCCTTTGTTTGTGTTTATGTGCACTTACCTTAACATTTTCACTTTAATTTCTTCAATAAAGTGATTTTATATTTGAGCACTCTTCATTATTGATCATTGCACTTTCATTGACTCACAACATCACACCCGCATATACTGAGTATCAGGTGGGTGGCACTGTGAGATACAGTGGGTACGGAAAGTATTCAGACCCCCTTACATGTTTCACTCTTTGTTATATTGCAGCCATTTGCTAAAACCATTTAAGTTCATTCTTCTTCCTCATGAATGTACACATAGCACCCCATACTGACAGAAAAACACAGAATTGTTGACATTGTTGCAGATTTATTAAAAAAGAAAAACTGAAATATCACATGGTCCTAAGTATTCAGACCCTTTGCTCAGTATTTAGTAGAAGCCCCCTTTTGATCTAATACAGCCAGGAGTCTTTTTGGGAAAGATGCAACAAGTCTTTCACACCTGGATTTGGGGATCCTCTGCCATTCCTCCTTGCAGATCCTCTCCAGTTCTGTCAGGTTGGATGGTAAACGTTGGTGGACAGCCATTTTTAGGTCTCTCCAGAGATGCTCAATTGGGTTTAAGTCAGGGCTCTGGCTGGGCCATTTAAGAACAGTCACGGAGTTGTTGTGAAGCCACTCCTTCGTTATTTTAGCTGTGTGCTTAGGGTCATTGTCTTGTTGGAAGGTAAACCTTCGGCCCAGTCTGAGGTCCAGAGCACTCTGGAGAAGGTTTTGTCCAGGATATCCCTGTACTTGGCCGCATTCATCTTTCCCTCGATTGCAACCAGTCGTCCTGTCCCTGCAGCTGAAAAACACCCCCACAGCATGATGCTGCCACCACCATGCTTCACTGTTGGGACTGTATTGGACAGGTGATGAGCAGTGCCTGGTTTTCTCCACACATACCGCTTAGAATTAAGGCCAAAAAATTCTATTTTGGTCTCATCAGACCAGAGAATCTTATTTCTCACCATCTTGGAGTCCTTCAGGTGTTTTTTAGCAAACTCCATGAGGGCTTTCATGTGTCTTACACTGAGGAGAGGCTTCCGTCGGGCCACTCTGCCATAAAGCCCCGACTGGTGGAGGGCTGCAGTGATGGTTGACTTTCTACAACTTTCTCCCATCTCCTGACTGCATCTCTGGAGCTCAGCCACAGTGATCTTTGGGTTCTTCTTTACCTCTCTCACCAAGGCTCTTCTCCCCCGATAGCACAGTTTGGCCGGACGGCCAGCTCTAGGAAGGGTTCTGGTCGTCCCAAACGTCTTCCATTTGAGGATTATGGAGCCCACTGTGCTCTTAGGAACCTTAAGTGAAGCAGAAATCTTTTTTGTAACCTTGGCCAGATCTGTGCCTTGCCACAATTCTGTCTCTGAGCTCTTCAGGCAGTTCCTTTGACCTCATGATTCTCATTTGCTCTGACATGCATTGTGATCTGGAAGGTCTTATATAGACAGGTGTGTGGCTTTCCTAATCAAGTCCAATCAGTATAATCAAACACAGCTGGACTCAAATGAAGGTGTAGAACCATCTCAAGGATGATCAGAAGAAATGGAAAGCACCTGAGTTAAATATATGAGTGTCACAGCAAAGGGTCTGAATACTTAGGACCATGTGATATTTCAGTTTTTCTTTTTTAATAAATCTGCAACAATGTCAACAATTCTGTGTTTTTCTGTCAGTATGGGGTGCTATGTGTACATTCATGAGGAAGAAGAATGAACTTAAATGATTTTAGCAAATGGCTGCAATATAACAAAGAGTGAAAAATTTAAGGGGGTCGGAATACTTTCCGTACCCACTGTATACCTACCTATTTCACTATTAATTATTGGCACTTTATATCACTCTATATGATGACTCTGCGATTTTGAGCCATATTTATAGGTAGCGCCTGTACCAGCCTCCATGCACATTTTATTCAGGAGTGTGTAACGCAGGGAGTGCAGGGGTCAGGAGTGTGTAACACAAAAAGCGCAAGGGGTCAGGAGTATGTAACACAGGGAATGCAGGGGTCAGGAGTGTGTAACGCAGGGAGTGCAGGGGTCAGGAGTGTGTAAGGCAGGGAGTGCAGGGGTCAGGAGTGTGTAACTAAAAGCGCAGGGGTCAGGAGTATGTAACGTAGAGAGAGTGCAGGGGTCAGGAGTGTGTAACGCAGGGAGTGCAGGGGTCAGGAGTGTGTAAGGCAGAGAGTGCAGGGGACAGGAGTGTGTAACACAGGGAGTGCAGGGGTCAGGAGTGTGTAACACAGGGAATGCAGGGGACAGGAGTGTGTAACACAGGGAATGCAGGGGTCAGGAGTGTGTAGGGCAGAAAACGCAGGGGACAGGAGTGTGTAATGCAGAGAATGCAGGGGTCAGGAGTGAGTAACGCAGGGAGTGCAGGGATAAGGAGTGTGAAATGAAGATTTGTATGGGGGTCTGTATGGAGGTCTGTATGGAGGTTTGTATGGAGGTCTGTATGGAGGTTTGTATGGAGATTTGTATGGAGGTCTGTATGGAGGTCTGTATGGAGGTTTGTATGGAGGTCTGTATGGAGGTCTGTATGGAGGTCTGTATGGAGATTTGTATGGAGATTTGTATGGAGATTTGTATGGAGGTCTGTATGGAGATTTGTATGGAGGTCTGTATGGAGGTCTGTATGGAGGTCTGTATGGAGATTTGTATGGAGGTCTGTATGGAGATTTGTATGGAGATTTGTATGGAGATTTGTATGGAGGTCTGTATGGAGGTCTGTATGGAGGTCTGTATGGAGGTCAGTATTAGGATTTGTATGGAGGTCAGGGTTTTATTTTCAGCCTTGACATTAAAACGAAAGTCCTAATAATAAGAAGCAGCAATGCTCAGTATATTATTCGGCCCTTACTTTGACCATGTCCAGTTTCTCGTTGAGGTCGACTTCAGCCAGAGGTCCATAATGCTTCATCTGGCACTGCTCAGCCAGGTTAATCACAGCCAATAGCAGGCTCCCAATCTCCACACTCTGCGGATTGAAGAGAATGGAAATTAATTCAATCACAAAACATCACTAACCCCGCCCCTCCTCCATCCATTACACTCATAATGACACTTAAAGCTGAGCAAATGTTCTGGAAACAACCCCTCCTAACCTCAGTCAAATTTGTGTATTTCCAGCTCCATCTAGTGGCCATAATGCGGTATTTTCCTGATTTCTGTATGTTAGGAAAATGCTGCATTATGGCAACCAGATGGAGCTGACGATTATAGGTAATGCACATATTAGACACATACAGGGATTATTGGTGGGGGCGGTGTAAATGCTGAGACATTCCCATGGCAAAGTTTTTATAAGTAGACCCCCAGGTTTCAGGTAAGAGTACACACGCCTCTCATATTTAGATAATATTTGCCTATCCCGGAGTTCTGCTTTAATCCCCCACAGATTTACCTGGTTCCTGAACTGGCTCTTCTCCAGGTTAAAGGTCAGTTCCAGCTGTTTGCTCTTCTCCTGTAGCCGGTCATAGTCCAACTGCAGCTGGGACAGCTCGCTGGTCATTGTCTGGGGACACAAATGGGGTTAAATTGTATCTAAACCCAGAAACAAAACTGATTGCAGCTTGCCAGTCCTTAGCTGTGGCTGCATTCATTTTATTCTTCAGGGTTTTTTTTGCTTTATTTTCACCCGATGATCCTGCCAGTAACACTTCCTGTCCTGGGGTGACAACTCACACTCGCTGCACTGTATCTATGGAGGAGTGACATTGGCAACCTAGGGAGGGACTATTGAACACCTCCCCAGGGGTGGAGTCAAAGCACAGGGGTGTGGCCTGGATGGGACCCACGCTAAGGCTGTCATACACCTCCTTACAGGGTTTTGCTGTGATGTCCGACTTTTAAGACTTCCTTTCCGTACAACTGCAGAAACGCTCACTCCTCCCTAATCTCCTGGTCTGCATCAGGTGCCCACCCTGGAGGAAGTCTCTGCTCTACAAAAGTATGCCCAACAGAAAATGACCGCCCACTGATGATGTCACAGTGCTTACAAACTTCCTTCAGGTCATACAGATCCACTGCACAATCCCGCCTCTCATTCACCTCTTCCAACGCATTTCACTCAAAAGGGGCTTATTCATGGAGACTAGGTAGGTCTCTTTTTTCACATACCATCATTAATAAAGATAATTATTTTATCATGTAGAGCAGTGTTCATTTAAATGAAACCCACAAATCCTTTCATGCTATTAGATTGTAAGCTCCTTGGAACTGAGCCCTTCAAACCCTCTTGTATTGAATTATATTGTAACTGTACAGTCTCCCTTTATAATGTCAAGCACTCAGCAAACAGTGCTATATAAATCCTGTAATATAATAATATTAATCCTGTATAATAATATTTTTATTAATAACTATAATACTTAATATTATTCAGGGTGATTGTTATTATTATTATATAAATCCTGTATATTAATAATAGTATTAATAATAATAATATTCAGGGTTTATATTATTACTAAGACCTTGTATAATATAAGCCCAGTATTATAATAATAGCAACAATAATCCTAAATAATATTAATAATAATAACAATGAAGGTGAATAAAAACCCACCGAACCGCCATATAGTGGCAATAATCTAGATTAGAACCATGAATGTATATTAACAGCCAAATAAAACAAATGGAACTGTAGCTCAATACAAAATATATATCTGTTTATGTACAGTATATTTTGTATATAAATAAAAGCAAAGTCACTATTATTTTTATTATTATTCAGAGTTATTATTATCATATAAATTCTGTATATTAATAACAGAATTAGTAATAATAATATTCCGGGTTTATATTTATTATTACTATTATTATTTAAATCCTGAATAAGAATAATAATAATAATAATAATAATAATAATAATAATAATCAGACTATGTGGAAGAAAAGGGAAGTGCTTGGCGCTGCCAATATATGTGTAAAGTGAAAAAAGTGCTTGTATCAATACTGGGAGATACTGGGTGTAAATATCACAGATATGATTTACAATAAATAGGAAAAAACAGGAAATACAAAGCAATAGATATACAAATAAATACGTGGTATACTGATTCTCAGATGGTTAAAAGGAAGGTGAAATTCAATGGTATGGTATAAAAACGTTTCCTATAAAGGACAACAATATGTGTGCATAAAATCTATACTGTAGCGTAAATATAAAACATAATACACCTTTTATAAAAATTATATAAATAGTGCCCTTCGAGTGAGGGTGAGGTAGTGACGTTTAATAAATAGTGCAACACAGGTGGCAAGCACCACTATAGAGAGAAGGAAAAAATGCTTGTGCCACCAAGATATTAAATGTGTAGGTGTGCAAATTGAAAAAAATGAGCCCAATAAATTATAGTACAATAAATACTCTATAAAGTGCAAAGCCAAACCAATAAAATAGTAATAAAAAAGTAAAAAAGATGATTCAAAAATATTGGTTAAAGTGGCCTAGGTGGCCGAAGTGCGAGGTGCTCAAAAAAGTGATCTGCAGTGGTCTCAATCCCCAAAAAAAAAAAAAGGGGGCAGAGTACCCAATGGGGTACCCAGAAAAACAGTGGGGTGCACCAATAAGAATGGTGGTGGAAAGAGAAAAAAAGAATATATAAAATACAAAAAACTTAAATGTGGATATGTGTCCTTATATAAGATGCCTCCAAAGCAATGGCGTGCCAATGGAAGAAATGCGCAGGAATATGTGGTAAAAAAATGCACAAAAAAATGCACAAAATAGTCCTCAGAAGCGCATATAAATTTAACAGTCCACAGTTATAATAAGGTGCCAATATCCCTGGTGCCGCGGGGTGGATAATTATAGGGTAAGAAAATACGGTGCTCCCCTGTTCAGAGGGTCCGGTGCTCCCCTTTCTAGTAAAATACCGAGCTTACCAGAAAAAACTCCCCGCACAGGGGTAGAGCACAGGTCGATATTTTAGGGATCGCTCCCAAGGAAGAGGGGTCCGGTCACCTGGTCCACTTTAATTGCTCCAATTCCCCGGGTCACAATTCTTTGGCGTATTGGTAAGGATATCCCAGCTTTAGTACTCCATAAAAGCCATCCCAGGACATGTATATAAAAAGATGCTTCCAATACTGAAATATCGCTTAACAGTCTTTATTGCATCAAAGGTAAAAACAGGTACTCACATAAATAGCAGCTGTAACTCTCATTCATATGGCTTAGGAGCCGCAAGGTCCTCTTTAGCGGTGTAGTGGTGAACGGCGTGCGTTCCACCGACCGGATCTGCGTTCCAAGCTGACCAAACAACAAAAGCGGAAGTGATGCGGTGCGCACTCTACATGTTTCGTCGTACTGACGTCATCGGGAGTATCAGTACGACGAAACATGTAGAGTGCGCACCGCATCACTTCCGCTTTTGTTGTTTGGTCGGCTTGGAACGCAGATCCGGTCAGTGGAACGCACGCCGTTCACCACTACACCGCTAAAGAGGACCTTGCGGCTCCTAACCCTTTCACGTCTGTCACATGTGCTCAGGGTGAACCTGCTCTGATCTGTGAAAAGCACAGGACGCCAGTGGTGGAGCTGCCAATTCTGGGGTTCAATGGCGAATGCCAATCCAGCTCCATGGCGGGCAGTGAGCACAGGGCCCACTAGAGGACGTCGGGCCCTCAGGCCACCCTCATGAAGTCTGTTTCTGATTGTTTGGTCAGAGACATTCACATCAGTGTCTGCTGGAGGTCATTTTGTAGGGCTCTGGCAGTCCTCATCCTGTTCCTCCTTGCTCAAAGGAGCAGATACCGGTCCTGCTGATGGGTTAAGGACCTTCTACAGCCCTGTCCAACTCTCCTAGAGTAACTGCCTGTCTCCTGGAATCTCCTCCATGCTCCTGAGACTGTGCTGGGAGACACAGCAAATCTTCTGGCAATGGCACGTATTGATGTGCCATCCTGGAGGAGTTGGACTGCCTGTGCAACCTCTATAGGGTCCAGGTATGGCCTCATCCTACCAGTAGTGACACCGACCCCCCTCTATAGGGTCCAGGTATGGCCTCATACTACCAGTAGTGACACTGACCCCCTCTATAGGGTCCAGGTATGGCCTCATCCTACCAGTAGTGACACTGACCCCTTCTATAGGGTCCAGGTATGGCCTCATACTACCAGTAGTGACACTGACCCCCTCTATAGGGTCCAGGTATCTCCTCATACTACCAGTAGTGACACTGACCCCCTCTATAAGGTCCAGGTATTGCCTCATACTACCAGTAGTGACACTGACCCCCTCTATAGGGTCCAGGTATGGCCTCATCCTACCAGTAGTGACACTGACCCCCCCTCTATAGGGTCCAGGTATGGCCTCATACTACCAGTAGTGACACTGACCCCCTCTATAGGGTCCAGGTATGGCCTCATGCTACCAGTAGTGGCACTGACCCCCTCTATAGGGTCCAGGTATGGCCTCATACTACCAGTAGTGGCACTGACCCCCTCTATAGGGTCCAGGTATGGCCTCATGCTACCAGTAGTGGCACTGATCCCCTCTATAGGGTCCAGGTATGACCTCATACTACCAGTAGTGGCACTGACCCCCTCTATAGGGTCCAGGTATGGCCTCATACTACCAGTAGTGGCACTGACCCCCTCTATAGGGTCCAGGTATGGCCTCATGCTACCAGTAGTGACACTGACCCCAGCCAAATGCTAAACTAGAGACAAACAGTCAGAAAAGATGAGTAGGGAAAGAAAATCTCAGTGGCCTCCACCTGTAAAACCATTCCTGTTTTGGAGGTTGCCTCATTGTTGCCCATCTAGTGCACCTGTTATATTCATAAACACCAAAGCAGCTGAAACTGATTAACAACCCCCTCTGCTACTTAACTGACCAGATCAATATCCCAGGAGTTTAGTTGACTTCATGCTATACTCCGATTAAAAATTGTTCCTTACATTTTTTTGAGCAGTATATTATGTATATAAATAAAAGTAAAGTCACTGACAAAAGCTCAAAGACACCTTTTTAAAAGGTGGAGCTTTTTTAAGAAAAAAACAAAAAAAGACATTGTTGCTGTACAATGTGACAAGTCAGGAATTTATTCATACACACATTTTCGCTGCATTATAAATCCGCCTCTATACAGTTAATGAAAGATGTTTCTTATAATAACCATTTTCTGGGTGTGCTCCTTTCATACATTGTATGTGACCAGAGGTGACAACACGGATCGGGTGACTCCCGGGGCCATTTTCCAGTCACATTGTCCTCCAGCTCCCCGGGTGTTCGGAAGCCGCAGGAGAGAAACTGTTTCCATTCCCCATTGTCCCCGCTGTAACCGTGTATCAAGAATTCAATTACATTTGTATCCAGTAATAAATCGTGAAACAGGCGGCGTCTAATTCCACGCCAGCGCCGGGTAATCCTTTAATTGTCAGCACACAGATTGCTCAACTCTCAGAGCGGAATTCCTCAACAAAAGAAGCAATTATCGCGGCGTTCCGCCTGCTCACTTCATGGCAACAAACACCTGCGGAGGGGGCCGGGTGCAGCCGCAGTGTCCTGCAGAGGAACAACCGAATTTACAGCACCTTAAAGTGGTTGTAAACCCTTCATTATCCCCAGTGAAGTGACTGACCTCAGGGGATACACAGAGATGAAACAATTCTTCCTACATACAGTATCCCACAAAAGTAGCTATATATATACAGTATCTCACAAAAGTAAGTACACCCTCCCATTTTTGTAAATATTTTATTCTATCTTTTCATGTGACAACACTGAAGAAATGACACTTTGCTACAATGTAAAGTAGTGAGTGTACAGCTTGTATAACAGTGTAAATTTGCTGTCCCCTCAAAATAACTCAACACACAGCCATTAATGTCTAAACCGCTGGCAACAAAAGTGAGTACACCCCTAAGTGACCATCTCCAAATTGGGCCCAATTAGCAATTTTCCCTCCCCGGTGTCATGTGACTCGTTAGTGTTACAAGGTCTCAGGTGTGAATGGGGAGCAGGTGTGTTAAATTTGGTGTTATCGCTCTCACTCTCTCATACTGGTCACTGGAAGTTCATCATGGCACCTCATGGCAAAGAACTCTCTGAGGATCTGAAAAAAAGAATTGTTGCTCTACATAAAGATGGCCTAGGCTATAAAAAGATTGGCAAGACCCTGAAACTGAGCTGCAGCACAGTGGCCAAGACCATACAGCGGTATAACAGGACAGGTTCCACTCAGAACAGGCCTCACCATGGTCCACCAAAGAAGATGAGTGCCGTGCTCAGCATCATATCCAGAGGTTGTTTTTGGGAAATAAACGTATGAGTGCTGCCAGCATTGCGGCAGAGGTTGAAGGGGTGGGGGGTCAGCCTGTCAGTGCTCAGACCATACGCCGCACACTGCATCAAATTGGTCTGCATGGCTGTCATCCCAGAAGGAAGCCTCTTCTAAAGATGATGCACAAGAAAGCCTGCAAACAGTTTGCTGAAGACAAGCAGACTAAGGACATGGATTACTGGAACCATCTCCTGTGGTCTGATGAGACCAAGATAAACTTATTTGGTTCAGATGGTGTCAGGCGTGTGTGGCGGCAACCAGGTGAGGAGTACAAAGACAAGTGTGTCTTCCCTACAGTCAAGCATGGTGGTGGGAGTGTCATGGTCTGGGGCTGCATGAGTGCTGCCGGCACTGGGAAGCTACAGTTCATTGAGGGAACCATGAATGCCAACATGTACTGTGACATACTGAAGCAGAGCATGATCCCCTCCCTTCAGAGACTGGGGGGCAGGGCAATATTCCAACATAACGACCCCAAACACCTCCAAGACCACCACTGCCTTGCTAAAGAAGCTGAGGGTAAAGGTGATGGACTGGCCAAGCATTTCTCCAGACCTAAACCCTATTGAGCATCTGTGGGACATCCTCAAATGGAAGGTGGAGGAGTGCAAGGTCTCTAACATCCACCAGCTCTGTGATGTCATCATGGAGGAGGGGAAGAGGACTCCAGTGACAACCTGTGAAGCTCTGGTGAACTCCATGCCCAAGAGGGTTAAGGCAGTGCTGGAAAATAATGGTGGCCACACAAAATATTGACACTTTGGGCCCAATTTGGACATTGTCACTTAGGGGTGTACTGACTTTTGTTGCCAGCGGTTTAGACATTAATGGCTGTGTGTTGAGTTATTTTGAGGGGACAGTAAATTTACACTGTTATACAAGCTGTACACTCACTACTTTACATTGTAGCAAAGTCTCATTTCTTCAGTGTGGTCACATGAAAAGATAGAATAAAATATTTACAAAAATTTGAGAGGTGTACTCACTTTTGTCAGATATTGTAAGTTGTACCTGTTTATCTGCAATCTTCTCTTCTCTACAACCTTACAAAGTGCTAAATTTACACATCTTGTCTGAGCTCCAGTAGACAGGGATCTGATGTCACACACTACCCAACATAGATCAGGGAGCAATCTGAGACCTGAGTGGAGGGAATGGACACACCCCCCTCTACACCATCTCATAGGGAAAAATGCACAGTTAAGGCCGTCAATCACCTGCTGTGCTCTTGAGGGGTAATCTCCCTGGATTTCCTGATGTCGGCATAGACTGTCAGAAGTGACTGGCCTCAGCTGATACCCAGAGATTAAACAAATCCTCCTACATAAGCTGTACCTGTATATCTGCCGCCTCCTCTTCTGTTCGGCCATTCAAATGGCTAAATGTATAAAGCTTGTCTGAGAGTTCAGAAAAAAATAAGGCAGAGAGCTGAAGTTACACCCTGCAAAGCTCAGTGAGAGCTGATTGGAGGGAAGGGACACACCCCCCTTCACACAGCACACAGGAACAGAGCTGAGGCGTCAATCACAGGCTGTGTGCTGGAGTTCCCTCCCCTGTCACCATTTTTCTCTTGGTGTCAGGAAAACTTGTCAGAAGTGACTCATGTATATAGCAGAGGGGGGAGAGGGGAGGATGGAGGAAAGAGGGGGGAGGAGAGGGAAGAAGGAGGGAAAGGGGAGGAGGGGAGACTCATGCAGATAGCAGAGGAAGGAGAGGGGAGGAGCAAGGGGGGAGGAGACAGAAGAAGGAAGGAGGGGGGGGGGCAGAAGGAGGTGGGGGGGACTTATGCAGATAGCAGAGGAGGGAGGAAGGAGAGGAGCGGAGGGGAGGGGAAGGGAAGAGACTCATGCAGATAGTAGAGGAAAGATGAAGGAGAGGAGGGGAAGGGAAGGGAAGGGAAGAGCCTCATGCAGATAGCAGAGGAAGGAGAGGGGAGAGGAAGGGAAGAGACTCATGCAGATAGAGGAGGAATGAGGAGAAAGAAGGGGAGGGGGAGGGAAGAGACTCATGCAGATAGCAGAGGAAGGAGGAGGGAGGAAGAAGAGGGGAGGGGGAGGGAAGAGACTCATGCAGATAGCGGAGGAAAGAGGAGGGAGGAAGGAGAGGGGAGGGGGAGGGAGGAGACTCATGCAGATAGCAGAGGAAGGAGAGGGGAGGGGGAGGGAGGAGACTCATGCAGATAGCGGAGGAAAGAGGAGGGAGGAAGAAGAGGGGAGGGGGAGGGAAGAGACTTATGCAGATAGCGGAGGAAAGAGGAGGGAGGAAGGAGAGGGGAGGGGGAGGGAGGAGACTCATGCAGATAGCAGAGGAAGGAGAGGAGGGGAGGGGAAGGGAAGAGACTCGTGCAGATAGCAGAGGAAGGGGAGGGGAGGGGGAGGGAGGAGACTCATGCAGATAGCAGAGGAAGGAGAGGGGAGGGGGAGGGAGGAGACTCATGCAGATAGCGGAGGAAAGAGGAGGGAGGAAGAAGAGGGGAGGGGGAGGGAAGAGACTTATGCAGATAGCGGAGGAAGGAGAGGAGGGGAGGGGAAGGGAAGAGACTCGTGCAGATAGCAGAGGAAGGGGAGGGGAGGAGACTCCTGCAGAGAAAGGAGAGGGGAGGAGACTCATGCAGATAGCAGAGGAAGGAGGCAGCAGACAGAAATGACACTCAGTGCTCTGGACCGGAACAAGTACACACTATAGAGGGATATGCTTTACTGAGTTTTAATGTCTGAGCTTTGCCACCACTTTAACCCCTCAGCGCCACCTCCTGGCACCCCTTTAGTTGGATAATATAAGATTTTTTGCTGGAGGATAGGAAAGAATTGCACCACATCCCCAATTGTAAATACAAAGTATAAATAGGGATCTTTTGGGACTTTAGGAGTCCATTCACACTACCGCGACTTGTCAGGTGACTTGTCAGCCTGACAAGTCGTGGTCTGTCACGGTCCATGCAGCGCTACAGGACCCGTTCTAATAGGAGCGACACAAGTCGCTCCGACTTAGAAAAAGGGTCCTGTACTACTTCGGGGTGACTTCGGAGCGACTTGCATAGACATTCATTATATGAAGTCCGTGCAAGTCGCGCCAAAGTCGCGGTGCACGGGACTTCACAGGTCGCCCCCCGAAGTCGGAGCGACCTAGTGTGAACCGAGACTAATGGTGCATAAATAACATACAAATCCAATTGATGGAGAAAAACTCGATTAAATAAAATCTATGAAGCTTTTTAATGAGAGAAAAATGACAAACATTTAAAAGCATATAAAAATGCAAAAGGGCACTTGGTGTCAGCTCTACATGTTTCACCACGATAATATGGCTTTCTCAGGAGACTTCCCCTCCCCTCCCTCCTTCCTCTATCTGCATGGCTTCCTCAGGAGGAAGGGGAGGGGAGGAGACTCCTGCAGAGGAGAGAGGAAGGAGAGGGGAGGAGGAGACTCTTGCAGAGGGAGGAGACTCATGCAGATAGCAGAGGAAGGAGGTAGCAGACAGAAATTACACTTAGTGCTCTGGAATGGAACAAGTACACACTATAGAGGGATGTGCTTTGCTCAGATTTTATGTCTGAGCTTTACTACCACTTTAACCCCTCAGCGCCACCTCCTGGTGCCCCTTTAATTGGGCTTTAATGCTCAGGAGATGGCGTGGCTTCTGTAGGATGTGAGCGCTGTGATTGGCTACCACAGTGGTCGGTCACATGATCAGAAGCCTGTCCTGCTGGCTCCCAATCAGAACAAAAGTCTGTCAGTGGCTTGTGGGTGAGTTCATAATGAATGCACTCCCAGCACACAACCTCCTGCCGCCATGGACACACATGAGGAAGGGATCTGTAGTTCGATATCAGTTTTTGCAGATGACACAAAATTGGCCAGGGCAATAACTGCACAGCATGAAGCAGATATCCTACAGAATGACCTGGACAAAATAACGGAGTGGGCAACGACATGGCAAATGAGGTTTAATGTGGAGAAGTGTAAGGTTTTGCACTTGGGGACTAAAAACATAAAAGCACAATACACATTAGGGGGGGGGAACCCTTGGGGGAATCAAAAATGGAGAAGGATCTGGGAGTCTTGGTTGATGATAGACTAGGCAACAGCATGCAATGTCAAGCGGCAGCTGCCAAAGCCAACAGAATGTTAGCATGCATAAAGAAAGGGATGTATTCCAGAGATAAGACTATAATCCTTCCACTTTATAAAACTCTGGTCCTACCGCATCTGGAGTATTCTGTCCAGTTCTGGTCGCCAGTCCTCAGGAGGGATGTGTTGGAGCTGGAGAGAGTCCAGAGAAGGGCAACTAAACTGATTAGGGGATTGGAGGACCTTAATTACGAAGAGCGTCTGCAATCGCTCGATTTATTCTCCCTGGAGAAGAGACGCCTGAGGGGGGACATGATAGCAATTTATAAATATCTCAATGGGGATCTCAGCTTAGAAAAAAAGCTGTTCAGTCGAAGGGAATGCATGAGGACTCGGGGGCATACAATGCGATTAGAGGAGAAGCGTTTTAACCTCAGGCAACGTGGGGGGTTCTTTACTGTTAGGGCTACAAGATTGTGGAATTGTCTACCACAAGAGGTGGTTTCTGCGGGAAGTATGGTGGCTTTCAAAAGACTCTTAGACTTACATCTCAAGGATCAGAACATTCAGGGCTATGTGAGATGATTACAGCCACACACACCTACACAGGGGGAACTGGATGGACTATTGTCTTTATTCAACCTCATCTACTATGTAACTATGTAACACATCTGCAGCAGCAGGGAGTGACACCCCAGCTTTCCTGGTGCCCAATTTATGCAGTTGGCTGAAGTTCAGTCTGCAGTTATCTTCCCTTCCTTGCCCCCATCCATCAGACTCAACAGGAAGTAATAGGAAATCTCTCCAAAGTGAGGTGAATTGTCACTGGAACAGGTGTCCCCATTGCAAAATTCTTCCCACTTCCTGTTTGGTGACACCTGAAATCTTTCCGATTTCCCATCACTTACTGTCCTGGTAACAATGATGGTGGCTGGTGACTTTCTCTAGCGGGGATACAGACAGAAATAAAAAGCTGGCGGGGTTCTAACCCTTCCCAGCCTCATCCAAAATTAGAAATAAAATGTGGCTACAGATACACTATGAGGAGTCACGTCATATATATAGGAATACCTATGGGGGGCGCTGCCAGACACCCCCTGTGCTAAACTTATCTCTGGGGAAGCAATAGTGACTGCTCCAGGCAGGTGTGATGAGCCAATCACTGACCTCTTCCAATATACATTCATTACATGTGATCTCTGAGCTCCAATCAGAAACATTGTCTGGGCTGAGATGATGTCATCAGTCTGCTGCAGGCAGGGGGAAGCATTTCCTCAGTCTCCCCTCCCCCAGTGTTCACACTGTACAGTGTAACTTTGTAGCATGGTGAGAGGCTGCAGTAGGGAGCTGATCGGTGTCAGACATTTGGGAACACTGCACCAGGATTTACATGATTGTGTCCTCTCTGAGCCGGCATCTCAGATCAGAAAGCAGGCGGTGACCCCGGATGATGCCTGAACAAACATGGCACTAACCTTCTGGAGAGAAAGAAAGCAGCTGACATCATTGCCAGGAAGGTAGACATTACTGATAGTGGAAGTGGGCGGGCCGTATGATTACCAGTTTTGCTGTGTCGTGTTGCCTCTTTAGCGTCTCCAGGCTGTACTGCGCGCTCTCGTGCTCATCGGCGAGGACCGTCAGATTATTCACCAGATTCTCATTGGTTAGGGACAGAGTCTCGAAGCGTCTGATAATGGCTTTCACCGGAGAATCCACGCCATACTCCAAATAATCTGTAACCGGGGACAGAGAGGAAACCCCTTCAACATAAAGCCTTTGTGTCCCCTACAGACCGGCCGTAACATTGGTGCAATACCTGCCTGCTGAGAAATGCTGGACTGTGCAGCTCTGTCTATAGTCAGGCTGTGACAGCGATTGGCCAGCTTGCTGTGCGGGGATCGTCCTTCCCTATTCTCTGCTAATGCTCTGAGGTCAATATTATTTCCTTTTTTTAACCACTTGCCCACCGCAGTTTTACTGCAGCAGACTGGTTCGGCTGCGCAAACAACGTGTGCATGGTGCCGGGGGGGGGGGGGGGCCACGAGACCAGCGGCCACCATTGCCACCGGGCACCCGCGATCGCTCCCCCCACACAGAGAAGGACGGTCGGATGTTGTAAACACAGCTGACTGTTCTTCTCCCTGGAATGATCACAGAGCTCCTTCTATATAGGATCACATGTCTCTATGGTCATTTCACAAGCGCCCCCCCCCACAGTTAGAAAAGACCCCCTAGACTTACATTTAACCCTTTGATCACCACAGGGTTAACCCCTTCCCTGCCAGTGTCATTAGTACAGTGACAGTGCATATTTTTTTAGCACTGATTACTGTAGTAATGTCACTGGTCCCCGCAAAAGTGTCAAAAATGTCAGTCAGGGGTCCGATCTGTCCGCCGCAATGTCGCAGTCCCGCTAAAAATCGCAGATCGCCGCCATTACTAGTAAAAAAAAAAAAAAAAGACATAAATATCTTTCCCCTGGTTAGTAAACACGATAACTTTTGCGCAAACCAATCAAAATACGCTTATTGCGATTTTTTTTTTTCCAAAAAATATGTAACAGAAAACAAATTGGCCTAAAATGATGAAAAATTTGGATTTTTATTTTTTTTTTAATTGGGAATGTTATATAGCAGAAAGTGAAAAATATGTTTTTTTTTCTTCAGAATTGTCGCTCTTTTTCTTTATAGCGCAAAAAAAATAAAAAATTGCAGAGGCGCTCAAATACCACCAAAAGAAATCTCTATTTGTGGGGAAAAAAAGGACATCAATTTTATTTGGGTACAGCGTCGCACGACCGCGCAATTGTCCGATAAAGTAACGCAGTGCCGAATCGCAAAATATGGCCTGGTCATTAGGGGGGGGGGGGGTCTTCCGGTCTTAAAGTAGTTAAAGAAGACCTGTCCTGCTTATTTATATTACAAGGGATGTTTATATTCCTTGTAATAGGAATAAAAGTGATCAAAAAAAAAATTAAAAAAAAAAAAAAAAAATTCACATTCTGCTATATAATATTCCCCCCCAAAAAAATTTCAATTCTAAATATTTGTAGCATTTTAGGCCAATTTGTTTTCTGCTACATATTTTTGGTAAAAAAGAAAATCGTAATAAGCGTATTTTGATTGGTTTGCATAAAAGTTATCGCGCATACAAACTACGGGAAAGATTTATGTCATTTTTATTGGTTTTTTTTTACTAGTAATGGAGGCGATCTGCAGGACTGCAACATTGCGGAGGACAGATCGGACCCCTAACTGACATGTTTGACACTTTTGGGGGGACCAGTGACATTACTACAGTAATCAGTGTTATACATATGCACTGTCACTGTAATAATGACACTGGTAGGGAAGGGGTTAACACTGTTGGTGATCAAGGGGTTAAATGTATGCCTCATGATTACTGACGTGTGGGGGGGAGGGGGGTTTTGTGACACAGACACAGATTGCAGGTTCAGCTATGCTGAATCCTGTGATCTGTCTCTGCCTGTCACAGAGAATATCCGCCTGCTTTGTTTACATAAGCAGGCGGGTCTTCTCACGATGATCGGGGGAGGGAGGCGGCGATCAAACCGATGCTTTGTATCTATTTTTACTTCCTAGATGAACTCTTTGTTTATAAATTTAATACACCTAAGACAAAGGATTCCCAGAGAACACGGCAGCTGTTACCTTCTATCAGCCACTCGGTCTCTGATTAAAACCTCAGAGGGAGCCATACAGAGAAAAGGGGAGGAGTCACTGCTCAGACTTATTCACTGGTGTAAATCTCAGCTTGAGCTACTGAGCTCTATAAACCACCAACATTTGTCAGCAATGCAGATGAGGATATTCTAGAAAACATTAACAAAAAGGAAGCTAAAGCTGCTGGCTGAAAATGAGATTACAAAACCATTCCCCTGAAATATTTCATGTCTACCTGGTTAGAAAAAAAAAAATTTTGAAAAAATAAAAAAATTTTAAATTTTACTCCTGACTAAATATTAATAAAATGCTATTCGTTGCCTTTCAGAATTAACTGACTCGTGACAGCCTCTAGAGGTTCAAAATCTTGGAGGCTGCTATTAGATATGTGCAGACATTCGGACACATTTTTCGTTATTCGGAAATTTGGATAGTAATGAATTTAAAAGAATCCGAAATAAAACGAAATTCAGCCGAAGTTTGAATTTGAATCGTAGTTGAACAAATGAAAAAATAAGAATACAATGAAATAGAATAGAAAATAAAGGAATATAATAGAAAAGAATAGAATAGAACAAAACCTAAAAGAGAATAGAAAATAAAAGAATATAATAAAATATAATAGTAAATAAAGAAATAGAATAGAAAAAAAATAGAAAAGAATAAAACATAATAGAAAAGAAATAGAACAGTAAATAATAAAATATAATAGAAATTAAAAGAATACAATAGAAAAACAATAGACTAGAATAAAATAAAATAGAGTATAAATGTCTTCCAAAACTCTAATTTCAAATAGAATGATTTAGAATTTGAATAAAATAGATTGGAATAGAATAAAATATAATAGAAAATAAAGAAGTATAATAGAAAATAATAAATATAATAGAAATTAAAAGAATAGAATAGAAAAAAATCAATAGAATAGAAAAGAATAGAAAAGTGTAAAACAGAATAGAAAATAATAGAAAATAGAATAAAATATAATATAAAAAAAGAATAGAATAGAAAAAAAATAATAGAATAGAAAATAGAAAAATAGAATAGAAAAACAATAGACTAGAATAAAATAAAATAGAGTATAACTGTCTTCCAAAACTCTAATTTCAAATAGAAAAAAGCAGAATTTGAATAACATAGATTAGAAAAGAATAAAATATAATAGAAAATAAAGAAGTAGAATAGAAAATAATGAATATAATAGAATATATTTTCTATTCTATTATTTTTTATATTCAATTATATTCATTATTTTCTATTATTTTCTAACATAAAACAGTATAACAATAAAACAATAAGCTAGAATAGAATAAAATAGAAAGAATATAACTGTCTTCCAAAATTCAAGTTTCGATTGGAATGCATTTGAATTTGAATAGAATAAAATATAATATTATAGAAATTAAAGGAATAGAATAGAAAAAAAAACAATAGAATATAAAAAATTAGAATGGAATAGAAAAGAATAGAATAGATTAAAACAGAACAGAATAAAATAGAGAAAAGGACTAGAAAATAATAAAATTTAATAGAAAATAAAAAAAATTGAATAGAAAAACAATAGACTAGAATAGAATAAAATAGAAAGAATATAACTGACTTCCGAAATTCAAATTTCAAATGGAATAATTTGAATAGAATAGATTAGTATAGAGTAAAATATGATAGAAAATAAAGAAATAGAACAGTAAATAATAAAATATAATAGAAATTAAAAGAATACAATAGAAAAACAATAGACTAAAATAAAATAGAAAGAGTATAAATGTCTTCCAAAACTCTAATTTCAAATAGAATGATTTAGAATTTGAATAAAATAGATTGGAATAGAATAAAATATAATAGAAAATAAAGAAGTATAATAGAAAATAATAAATATAATAGAAAATAATAAATATAATAGAAATTAAAAGAAAAGAATAGAATAGAAAAAAAATCAATAGAATAGAAAAGTGTAAAACAGAATAGAAAATAATAGAAAATAGAATAAAATATAATATAAAAAAAGAATAGAATATAAAAAAATAATAGAATAGAAAATATAATAGAAAATAGAAAAATAGAATAGAAAAACAATAGACTAGAATAGAATAAAATAGAGTATAAATGTCTTCCAAAACTCTAATTTCAAATAGAATAAAATAGAATTTGAATAACATAGATTAGAAAAGAATAAAATATAATAGAAAATAAAGAAGTAGAATAGAAAATAATGAATATAATAGAATATATTTTCTATTCTATTATTTTTTATATTCAATTATATTCATTATTTTCTATTATTTTCTAACATAAAACAGTATAACAATAAAACAATAAGCTAGAATAGAATAAAATAGAAAAAATATAACTGTCTTCCAAAATTCAAGTTTCGATTGGAAGGCATTTGAATTTGAATAGAATAGATTAGAATAGAATAAAATATAATATTATAGAAATTAAAGGAATAGAATAGAAAAAAAACTATAGAATATAAAAAATTAGAATGGAATAGAAAAGAATAGAATAGATTAAAACAGAACAGAAAAAAATATAGAAAAGGACTAGAAAATAATAAATTATAATAGAAAATAAAAAAAAATTGAATAGAAAAACAATAGACTGGAATAGAATAAAAAAGAAAGAATATAACTGTCTTCCGAAATTCTAATTTCAAATGGAATAATTTGAATTGAAAGTTGAATGGTAATTCCAATGCCGATTCAAATTTTACAAATTCAATTCAACTGAATTCAGAAAATTCCAATCAAATTCGAAAACGAATAAACAAAATTATTTAGGTAATGAATCGAAACAAATTTTTTTTCTGCACATGTCTAGCTGCGATGGCTTACCTACTTCTGAAAATGCTAGTTGCCTGGCTCAGTCTGGGATTACAATGGAGAGGAGGGAAGAAGAGATTGGGGAGATTTAGGATCGATCACTTACTGTCCGGAACTTTCTCCACCATCTTCAACAAGAACTCTTCGTAGATCTTATTCCTCCTCACCCGTTCATGGAGCGCCTGCTGCCTATAGGAGAAAAGATTTTCTATTATTCCTGATTGCCGCCCGGAGATTTCCCATCAATGTCCTCACTGCAGATAGTCAATGAGGTAGGGGGAGGGGTAGAAGAGGCGGTGACTCCACCCAGAGCCCCATAGGGCTCACCAAACCAGATCCACGTTCCCTCGTTGTCATCATTGCCGTAACGGTGCAGATAAATGGCTTCTATTGGAGGGGAATGCATTGTGCAAGCCGGAGGGGTTATAAGAGTTGTGGTGGTGGGGGGAGGGGTAGTTATGGAGAACTTGTAGTATCTGGAGGGTAAATGGCAGGTGTGGAGGAGGGTGGTATAAGATTTTTGGGCTTAGGCGTGATGAGGGGTATAGAAGTTGTTAAGGGGGGGGGGGGGCTATGGAGGAGTTATAGGGAGGAAGGGTGTGGAGGAGGGGTAGAGGATTTGAGAGGGAGGGGTTATAAGAGCTGGGGGTAAGGTTATAGAAAATCGGGCTTGAGGGTAAGTGCACAGAAGGTTGAGGGTAAGCATAGAAGGAATTGAGGAGGTGGGGGGAAGGAGTGGGTGTGGAGGAGGGATTATAAGAATTGGGGGTGTGGAGGAGAAGTTATAGGAGTTGATGTAGGTAGGTATGGAGGAGGAGTTTCAATAGTTGGAGAGATTTGGAGGGGGGAGTTGGGGTTATAGGAGCTGGAGTTGGGGTATAAGAGTTTGAGATTAAAGGTATGAATGGAGGATTACAGAATATTTTTTTTTCTTAGGTGGGGGGGGGGTAGGTATGAGGTTGGGGTAAGGGTAGGTAGGTAGATAGGGTATATAAGAGTTGGGGGGGGTAGGTATGAGGTTGGGGTAAGGGTAGGTAGGTAGATAGGGTATATAAGAGTTGGGGGAAGGGGTTGATGTGGAGGGAGGGGTTATAGGAGTTTGGGTAGGGGTATAAGAGTTTGGGGTTGAGGGTAGGTGTGAATTTAGGGTTATAGAAATGTTTTATTGGGGAGGTAGGTATGAGGTTGAGGGGAAGGGTAGGCAAGGATAGGTAAATGGGCTGGGGAAAGGGTAGGTGTGGAGGAGGTGTTACAGGAGTTGGAGGAAGGGTAGGTGTGGGGGGGGGGGGGGGGGTTACAGGAGGTGGAGGAGGGATAGGTGTGGAGGGGGAGGGTTGAAGGAGTTGGAGGAAGGGTAGGTGTGGAGGGGGGAGGATTACAGGAGTGGGAGAAGGTTAGGTGTGGAGGTGGGGGTTACAGAAGACAGAGGAAGGGTAGGTGTGGAGGGGGGAGGGTTGAAGGAGTTGGAGGAAGGGTAGGTGTGGGGGGGGGGGGTTGAAGGAGTTGGAGGAAGGGTAGGTGTGGAAGGGGGAGGGTTACAGGAGACAGAGGAAGGGTAGGTGTGGATGGGGGAGGGTTGAAGGAAGGGTAGGTGTGGAGGAGGGGGGGTTAAAGGAGTTGAAGGAAGGGTAAGTGTGAAGAGGGGGGGGTTACAGGAGTTGGGGGAAGGGTTGGTGTGAAGAGGGGGGGGGGTTACAGGAGTTGGGGGAAGGGTTGGTGTGAAGAGGGAGGGGGGATTACAGGAGTTGGGGGAAGGGTAGGTGTGGAGGGGGGGGATTACAGGAGTGGGGGAAGGTTAGGTGTGGAGGTGGGGGGTTACAGGAGACAGAGGAAGGGTAGGTGTGGAGGGGGGAGGGTTGAAGGAGCTGTAGGAAGGGTAGGTGTGGAGGGGGGAGGGTTGAAGGAGCTGGAGGAAGGGTAAGTGTGGAGGGGGGAGGGTTGAAGGAGCTGGAGGAAGGGTAGGTGTGGAGGGTTGAAGGAGTTGGAGGAAGGGTAGGTGTGGGGGGGGGGGGGTTGAAGGAGTTGGAGGAAGGGTAGGTGTGGAGGGGGGAGGGTTGAAGGAGCTGGAGGAAGGGTAAGTGTGGAGGGGGGGATTAAAGGAGTGGGGGAAGGGTAGGTGTGGGGGTTACAGGAGGCGGAGGAAGGGTAGGTGTGGAGGGGGGAGGGTTGAAGGAAGGGTAGGTGTGGAGGAGGGGGGGTTAAAGGAGTCGAAGGAAGGGTAAGTGTGAAGAGGGGGGGGTTACAGGAGTTGGGGGAAGGGTTGGTGTGAAGAGGGAGGGGGGATTACAGGAGTGGGGGAGAGAGGGTAACAGAAGTTGGGGGGGGGGGGGTCCTTCATGAGGACAAAGCCACCAACCTATCATGGCCACTATATCTGCGTTATTTCCACCATGGCCTTTTATTGTTCTGGGAAGTCACATGACTAGATATGACCATCCAGAAGGAGGATAAAGCCATGGACCCATCCCAGGTAAGTGTGCCGTAGCCCCGCCCCCTTATGTGTTGCACAGGGCAGCCTACCTGACTCTCTTTTCTTCCAGACGCTCTGCCAGTTGTTGGATCTCAGTTTTGCGCACATCGTTCTGCCGGGACTCGGCTTGGTATCTCACCATCGCCCGCCGCTGTTTGGCTTCGCTGTCCTTTAGGAACTTTTCAAACTTCGCAGCTTTCTCTCCATACTGCAGAATAGGAATTCAGGAAGAGTTACGGGTGGCAATACAAAATAGAGACGGGTTTAAAGTAGATTCCTATTAAGTAAATCCATCACTAGCCTGGGAAAACCAAGTCCATCAGTAGAAAGAGGAAAGTATAATATTATATATATAAAAGCCTTTTCACAGTTGAGCTCGTTCCTGCCTTTTGGGCCCCACTGCTGGTAAAAGAAGTCACCCTTCACAATACAAAACCAACAGGGAGCTTTAGGTGGCAGAAGTAGGTGTAACCAAGCTTGACTTTCACAAGAAAAGTCAAGGTTTGCATATAAATTGAAAGCAGAACCAAGGGCTGGACACTGATCCCTTAACACCCCTGATGACGTCTTCTGATGACAAAACACGTAGGGTGGAGCTTTGGCGTGTGACATCGTCATGTACCGGAACGGAGCACGACCATTTTCTTGGTTAGAAACATGCTGAAGACGGTTGTTTGCTGCTATTTTTGTTACACCTACACATGTAATGTATGATTACTCTGCTATCCTCCCTTCTATTCTCCTCTCCCCTGCCATACAACCAAAACTGCTCACTGAAGTACCAGTCAGCTCTCCACCACCTGACTATTGCCATGGCAAGGGGATACAAGGCTTCTGCCAATGAGGATATTCAGATCTCTGCCCCCTCTATTATAGACAGGGTGCCTATCATCTGATGGAGGGGACAGAGACAGGGTGCCTATCATCTGATGGAGGGGCAGGAACAAGTTGCCTGTAATCCAATGAAGGGGCAGAGACAGAGTATCTATCATCTGATGGAGGGGGCAGAGACAGCGTTCCTATCATCTGATGGAGGGGGCAGAGACAGGATACATATAATCTGATGGAGGGGGCAGAGACAGGGTACATATCATCTGATGGAGGGGGCAGAGACAGGGTACCCATCATCTGATGGAGGGGGCAGAGACAGGGTACATATAATCTGATGGAGGGGGCAGAGACAGGGTACATATCATCTGATGGAGGGGGCAGAGACAGGGTACCCATCATCTGATGAAGGGGGCAGAGACAGGGTACATATCATCTGATGGAGGGGGCAGAGACAGGGAACATATCATCTGATGGAGGGGGCAGAGACAGAGTACCCATCATCTGATGAAGGGGGTAAAGACAGGGTACCCATCATCTGATGGAAGGGGCAGAGACAGGGTACATATAATCTGATGGAGGGGGCAGAAACAGGGTACCCATCATCTGATGGAGGGGGCAGAGACAGGGTACCCATCATCTGATGGAGGGAGCAGAGACAGGGTGCCTATCATCTAATGGAGGGGGCAGAGACAGGGTGCCTATCATCTGATGGAGGGGGCAGAGACAGGGTGCCTATCATCTGATGGAGGGGGCAGAGACAGGGTGCCTATCAACTTATGGAGGGGCAGAGACAGGGTGCCTATCAACAGATGGAGGGGCAGAGACAGGGTGCCTATCATCAGATGGAGGGGGCAGAGACAGGGTGCCTATCATCTGATGGAGGGGGCAGAGACAGGGCACCTATCATCTGATGGAGGGGGCAGAGACAGGGTACCCATCACCTGATGGAGGGGGCAGAGACAGGGTACCTATCATCTGATGGAGGGGGCAGAGACAGGGTACCTATCATCTGATGGAGGGGGCAGAGACAGGGTACCTATCATCTGATGGAGGGGGCAGAGACAGGGTGCCTATCATCTAATGGAGGGGGCAGAGACAGGGTACATATCATCTGATGGAGGGGGCAGAGACAGGGTACATATCATCTGATGGAGGGGGCAGAGACAGGGTACATATCATCTGATGGAGGGGGCAGAGACAGGGTACCTATCATCTGATGGAGGGGGCAGAGACAGGGTACATATCATCTGATGGAGGGGGCAGAGACAGGGTACCTATCATCTGATGGAGGGGGCAGAGACAGGGTGCCTATCATCTGATGGAGGGGGCAGAGACAGGGTGCCTATCATCTAATGGAGGGGGCAGAGACAGGGTACATATCATCTGATGGAGGGGGCAGAGACAGGGTACATATCATCTGATGGAGGGGGCAGAGACAGGGTACATATCATCTGATGGAGGGGGCAGAAACAGGGTACCCATCATCTGATGGAGGGGGCAGAGACAGGGTACCCATCATCTGATGGAGGGGGCAGAGGCAGGGTACCTATCATCTGATGGAGGGAGCAGAGACAGGGTGCCTATCATCTAATGGAGGGGGCAGAGACAGGGTGCCTATCATCTGATGGAGGGGGCAGAGACAGGGTGCCTATCATCTGATGGAGGGGGCAGAGACAGGGTGCCTATCAACTTATGGAGGGGCAGAGACAGGGTGCCTATCAACAGATGGAGGGGCAGAGACAGGGTGCCTATCATCAGATGGAGGGGGCAGAGACAGGGTGCCTATCATCTGATGGAGGGGGCAGAGACAGGGCACCTATCATCTGATGGAGGGGGCAGACACAGGGTACCCATCACCTGATGGAGGGGGCAGAGACAGGGTACCTATCATCTGATGGGGCAGAGACAGGGTACCTATCATCTGATGGAGGGGGCAGAGACAGGGTACCTATCGTCTGATGGAGGGGCAGAGACAGGGTACCTATCATCTGATGGGGCAGAGACAGGGTACCCATCATCTGATGGAGGGGGCAGAGACAGGGTACATATCATCTGATGGAGGGGGCAGAGACAGGGTACCCATCATCTGATGGAGGGGGCAGAGACAGGGTATGTATCATCTGATGGAGGGGGCAGAGACAGGGTACCTATCATCTGATGGAGGGGGCAGAGACAGGGTACATATCATCTGATGGAGGGGCAGAGACAGGGTACATATCATCTGATGGAGGGGACAGAGACAGGGTGCCTATCATCTGATGGAGGGGGCAGAGACAGGGTGCCTATCATCTAATGGAGGGGGCAGAGACAGGGTACATATCATCTGATGGAGGGGGCAGAGACAGGGTTCCTATTATCTGTATATATATATATATATATGGACTGTACATTCCCCTGCACCAGACACAAAGGACATATTTCCAGTGAAGTTTCCCTTTAAGTGAAGATAACAGGAGTTGGGGGGGGGGGGGGGGAGAATTCCTAAGTGCTTCCTGCTGATTAGTGAGAATTTCGGATTCTTTATTCCTCCTCCTGGAGGATTTCATCACAGCGACTTATTCCCAACAATCAGATGAAAGAGAAATGCCCACTAACCTGGAAATATCGAAAAATAAAACAATCGACCCACCCCCCATAATCATATATTCATTAACCTTCCCACCCCGCCCCGATATCCCTTACACAGGGTCTTTTCAACCGGGGGGGGGGGGGGGGAGCAGGAAGAACTGGCCGATCGGGGGACCTCTGCGACTGGCTGAAATAAGATATACCTGTGCTCAGATCCCAGCAGCTCGTGATCCATCAGGTAATAAACAGGTGTGATCGCATGTTACCACTCGAATCTCTGGATGAACCCTCCGCACCCGGCTATTCACCTTTCCTAGCAAAATCCCTGTTTTTGTATTGCAAAGTTTGCCAGGAAGGGTGAATAGCCGGGTGCGGAGGATTCATCCAGAGATTCGAGTGGTAACATGCGATCACACCTGTTTATTACCTGATGGATCACGAGCTGCTGGGGTCTGAGCACAGGACAGGTATATCTTATTTCTGTTGCATTGCAGCTCAGTGGCCAGACGTGAACCCGTTGGCTCTCCTCCAATGTGAGTCCCTTTGCCACGTGTTGGCTTTGTGTCCACTGGAGGATTAGCATTTGGCAGAGCAGAGTAGGGACTGGCCATAGAGGGATCACTGTGACGTAGTTAGCCAGCTTAAACATGTATTGCAATGTGTGAGAACTGAAAATCCCTGTAATTTATTGCAAAGATTGCTAGAAAGGGTGTATAGCCACGGCCAGGGGGCTCATCTAGAGTTCCTCTGTGATTGGCTGTCACAATGGTCACATGATCAGAAGCTGGTTCTGTCTAGGACAGCTCAGTGCAGGGGTCATGAGTGGGTAATGCACAGAGTTTAGAGTTCAGCAGTATGTAATGTAAAGAGTAAAGAGGTCAGGAATGGGAAATGAATAGAGTGCAGGGGTCAGGAGTATGTAATGTACAGAGTGTAGGGGTCAGGAGCGGATAATGAATAGAGTGTAGGGGTCAGGAGTATGTAATGTATAGGTGTATATAATGTACAGAGTGTAGGGGTCAGGAGTATGTAATGTACAGGTGTATATAATGTACAGAGTGTAGGGGTCAGGAGTATGTAATGTACAGGTGTATATAATGTACAGAGTGTAGGGGTCAGGAGCGGATAATGAATAGAGTGCAGGGGTCAGGAGTATGTAATGTATAGGTGTATATAATGTACAGAGTGTAGGGGTCAGGAGCCGGTAATGAATAGAGTGCAGGGGTCAGGAGTATGTAATGTATAGGTGTATATAATGTACAGAGTGTAGGGGTCAGGAGCGGATAATGAATAGAGTGCAGGGGTCAGGAGTATGTAATGTATAGGTGTATATAATGTACAGAGTGTAGGGGTCAGGAGCCGGTAATGAATAGAGTGCAGGGGTCAAGTGTATGTAATGTACAGATTTCAGGGGTCAGGTGTATATAATGTACAGATTTCAGGGGTCAGATGTATATATAATGTACAGAATGCAGGGGTCAAGGGTGGGTTATGAATAGAGTGCAGGGGTCAGGAGTATGTATTGTACATAGTTCGGTGGTCAAGTGCATATAATGTACAAAGTGTAGGGGTCAGAAGTTTGTAATGTGTAGAGTGCAGGCGTCAGGTTTATATAATGAGTTAAAGGGTCAGCAATACGCAATATACAAAGTGCAGGGGTCAGGATTGGGTAATGAATAGAGTGCAGGGGTCAGGAGTATGTATTGTACATAGTTCGGTGGTCAAGTGCATATAATGTACAAAGTGCAGGGGTCAGAAGTTTGTAATGTGTAGAGTGCAGGCATCAGGTTTACATAATGAGTTAAAGGGTCAGCAATATGTAATATACAAAGTGCAGGGGTCAGAAATATGTAATGTAAAGAGTGAATGGGTTAGCAGTACGTACAGAGTGCAGGGGTCAGTAGTATGTAATATACAAAGTACAGGGGTCAGTAGTATGTAATATACAAAGTATTGGGGGTCAGAAGTATGTAATTTATAGAGTGCAGGGGTCAGAAGTTTGTAAGGCATAGAGTGCAGGTTCAGGTGTATATAATGTGCAGAGCTAAAGGGTTAGCAGTATGTAATATACAAAGTGCAGGGGCCAGAAGTATGTATTGTACAGAGTGCAAAGGTCAAGAGAAGGTAACACACAGAGTGCAGGGGTCAGGTCAGGTGTATGTAATGTATACAGTGTAGGGGTCAGGAGTGGGTAAAGCACAAAGTGCAGGGGTAAGGTGTATATAATGTACAAAGTTCAGGGGTCAGCAATAATGTACAGAGTACCAGTGTCAGCAGTATGTAATGTACAGAGTGAAGGCGTCAGAAATATGTGATGTACAGAGTGCAGGGGGTCAGAAGTATGTGATGTACAGAGTGCAGGGGTCATCAGTATGTAATGTACAGAGTGAAGGGGCCAGTAGTATTTAATGTACAGGGTGCAGGGTTTAGAAGTATGTAATGCACAGAGTTCAGGGGTCAGCAGTATGTAATGCACAGAGTGTAGGGGTCAGCAGTATGTAATGCACAGAGTGTAGGGGTCAGCAGTATGTAATGTACAGAATGAAGGGGTCAGCAGTATGTAATGTACAGAATGAAGGGGTCAGAAGTATGTGATGCACAGAGTGAAGTAGTAATAATATACACAGTGCGGGGGTCAGAAGAATGAAATGTACAAGGTGTAGGGTCAGGAGTGGGTAAAGCACAAAGTTCAGTGGTAAGGTATATGTAATGTACAAAGTTCAGGGGTCAGCAGTATGTGATGTACAGAGTGCAGGGGTCAGATGTATGTACTGTACAGAGTGCATGGGTCAGATGTATGTACTGTACAGAGTGCAGGGGTCAGATGTATGTACTGTACAGAGTGCAGGGGTCAGGTGTATGTACTGTACAGAGTGCAGGGGTCAGGTGTATGTACTGTGCAGAGTGCAGGGGTCAGGTGTATGTACTGTACAGAGTGCATGGGTCAGATGTATGTACTGTACAGAGTGCAGGGGTCAGATGTATGTACTGTACAGAGGGCAGGGGTCAGATGTATGTCATGTATGGAGTGCAGGGGTCAAAATGATAAACAGCGACCCCTGTGATGTAATGAGCCCTAGCTTTCAGGGCCCAACCAGTTAGCAGATAGTACAATCAGATTGTTTGGTCTGTGCTGAGCTCAGCTGGCAGAAAATAATCTGATGATCCATTCTGCAGTTTCCTCACCTCTTTCTCTTTCAGCTTAAACTCCTCCCTCCGCGCCTCCAGCTCCCGCATGCGCTCGCTGAACTCCTGCCTTTTGCAAACCAGTTCCTGGCTGATGCGATCGTATTCCACCTCTTTTTTCAGGACCAGCGTCTTCTGCAGAGTGTTTTTACTGGTGTCCAAAATCTTCCCAGCAGCCTAAACTCAAGCAGGAAATTTGTATCAGATATAAGTGGATGCGGGGGACAACAGGGGATGTGCAGACAATTTCCAATCATTCTGCGCATATGCCTGCACTGACAGATAACAATTTCAGGAGGAGATCAACAGTGGCCGTTACAGGCACCCCCTCCCCAGCACTCATGGTGAAGTCCCCCGCACTCACCTCTTTTATTATGGGGATTTGTGTGACATCTTCATCCTCGTCTTCCCTGAAAAACAAAGTTTGAACATTGACAGGGACTCCTGAGAACATTGCCCTGCAGAGATGGAATATCAGCCCGGAGTCACCGACACTTTCCGGGCTCTCTGCCCACACCTGCTGAACCCGCATCATAAAAAAGCCAATGTGCTTATTTGTAGCTGGCCTGGCGCCCCCCCAACACACACACACATACATATACACACATACATATACACACACACACACACACACACACACATATATACATATACACACATACATATACACACACATATATATATATACTCACATACACACACATACATATACACATATACACACACATACATACACACACACATATACACACACACATACATACTCACATACACACATATATATATATATATATATACACACACATACACACACATACATATACACATATACACACACACACACACATACACACACACATACATATACACATATACACACACACATACATACTCACATACACACATATATATATATATATATACACACACATACACACACATACATATACACACACTCACATACACACATATATATATACACACACATACACACACACATACACACATATATATATACACACACATACACACACACACATATATATATACACACATACATACACACAGTGCTTTAAGTGGGTCGGTATGCACTGGTACTCAGTACCGCCACTTCCAAATATGGCTCATGAGCATACCGCCACCTCTCCGTGCGCCTTAGCGTACGCTCATTTTGGACATCTGCGCCCTCAATTGCCCCCCCCCCCCCCCCCAAGAATATTTCCCACTCCAGAGCCAGACCAGTCACCACCAGTGAGTCCCCCTTCTCCGAAGTCCCAGCCCAGGCCAGGGGGGGTGCTCTGTGGGGACCCTGATGTGGGGTTGGGGGGGGGGATGACAAAATTTATAGGCTATAATAGAGTACCGACACCTCTTTTGGGCCACTTAAAGCACTGCAAACACACACACATACAGTACACACACACCCCTATATACATACACACACATACACACACCTACACACCCCTATATACATACACACACACATACAGTACACATACACATACATATCCCAAATGATGTGCTCAGTACTGCCATCCTCTGGTTGAGCCTGACACTCTCTTTATCTGGGTTGTGATAACATTATCCCTGGAATTCACAATGATTGGCTCAGGCAGATTTTATAAAAGTTTCTCTCATGCGTTCTAATATTCTAATAGAATTCACCAAATTCATGGAAATGTCTGGAACTCGTATTTGGTGCACAATGGACCATTTTTAGAAACCATGAGAGACTTTCAAAATCTGTCTGAGCCACATTCTCTCTCTCTACACCAAAAGAGAGTTTGTCCTAACTATAGTAACACTTGTTATTTGGCACATTCAATGCACTATGGTGTGGTGATGGGGGATATTGTGGGGGGGGGGGGGGGGTGATAGGGAATATAACTGGGGGTGATGGAGGGATGTAATTGGAGGTGATAGGGGAAATGTTTGGGGGTGGTGGGGGATATAATTGGGGGGTGATGGTGGGAATTATTTTGGGGTGATAGGGGGTGTAACTGGAGGTGATGAAGGGAATTATTTGGGGTGATGGAGGAGATATCAGTGATAAAACTGGAGGTGATAGGGGAGATATCAGTGATATAATTGGGGGGGGGGATATTAGTGATATAATTGGGGGGGGGATATCAGTGATATAATTGGGGGGGGGGATATCAGTGATATAATTGGGGGGGGGGGGGATATCAGTGGAGATGAAGGGGGGAGATATCAGTGATATTATTGGGGGGGGGTATTAGTGATATAATTGGGGGGGGGTATCAGTGGAGATGAAGGGGGGAGATATCAGTGATATTATTGGGGGGGGGGTATTAGTGATATAATTGGGGGGGATATCAGTGATATTATTGGGGGGGGTATTAGTGATATAATTGGGGGGGATATCAGTGATATTATTGGGGGGGGGGTATTAGTGATATAATTGGGGGGGGGGGTATCAGTGATATTATTGGGGGGGGGGGGTATCAGTGATATTATTGGGGGGGGGGTATCAGTGATATTATTGGGGGGGATATCAGTGATATTATTGGGGGGGGGGTATCAGTGATATTATTGGGGGGGGGTATTAGTGATATAATTGGGGGGGGTATCAGTGATATAAAGGGGGGGGTATCAGTGATATTAATGGGGGGGTATCAGTGATATTATTGGGGGGGGGGATATCAGTGATATTATTGGGGGGGGGATATCAGTGATATTATTGGGGGGGGGGATATCAGTGATATTATTGGGGGGGGGGTATTAGTGATATAATTGGGGGGGTATCAGTGATATTATTGGGGGGGGGGTATCAGTGATATTATTGGGCGGGATATCAGTGATATTATTGGGGGGGGGGTATCAGTGATATTATTGGGGGGGGGTATCAGTGATATTATTGGGGGGGATATCAGTGATATTATTGGGGGGGGGGGGTATCAGTGATATTATTGGGGGGGGTATTAGTGATATAATTGGGGGGGGTATCAGTGATATTATTGGGGGGGGTATCAGTGATATAAAGGGGGGGGGGATATCAGTGATATTATGGGGGGGGATATCAGTGATATTATTGGGGGGGATATCAATGATATTATTGGGGGGGGGATATCAGTGATATTATTGGGGGGGGGGGTATCAGTGATATAAAGGGGGGGGATATCAGTGATATTATTGGGGGGGATATTAGTGATATTATTGGGGGGGGGGGATATCAGTGATATAATTGGGGGGGATATCAGTGATATAATTGGGGGGGTATCAGTGATATTATTGGGGGGGTATCAGTGATATTATTGGGGGGGTATCAGTGATATTATGGGGGGGGGATATCAGTGATATAATTGGGGGGGTATCAGTGATATTATTGGGGGGGGGGTATCAGTGATATAAAGGGGGGGGATATCAGTGATATTATTGGGGGGGATATTAGTGATATTATTGGGGGGGGGGATATCAGTGATATAATTGGGGGGGATATCAGTGATATTATTGGGGGGGGATATTAGTGATATTATTGGGGGGGGGGATATCAGTGATATAATTGGGGGGGTATCAGTGATATTATTGGGGGGGTATCAGTGATATTATTGGGGGGGTATCAGTGATATTATGGGGGGGGGATATCAGTGATATAATTGGGGGGGATATCAGTGATATAATTGGGGGGGATATCAGTGATATTATTGGGGGGGTATCAGTGATATTATGGGGGGGGGGGATATCAGTGATATAATTGGGGGGGTATCAGTGATATTATTGGGGGGGGGGGTATCAGTGATATTATTGGGGGGGGGATATCAGTGTAGATGAAGGGGGGGTCTGACCTGCTCTCCTCCAGTTGGGTGACGAACACATTCCTCCTCCGGATCTCCAGGCTCAGCTGATATTTCGGGGTGTCCCCGGGGACCGGCGGGGGTTGCTCGGGATCGCTCATTGTTCTCCGCTGATCACCGCCGGACGGAGTTGAAAACTTCTCCCCGCACAGCGCTGGGTCAGCGTTCGGTCACCATGGCGACCCTCCGCCAATCACAGCGCGAGACAACTACTAGCAGCCCCGCCCACTCCACCGGGCTAGTTCTAGTGTGTGTGGGAGGAGCCGAGTGTGCAGGGGATGGGGGCGGGGTAGGTGCATAGAGGGGGTGCAGTGTATGACGTCATTGTATCCTGTCTGCACCCTCCAATAGAACAAAGCAGAAGTTTGCAAAAGTTTACAAACTTTGCCCAACTTTTTCCCTGCACTGCCCTCCCCCCCCCCCAAGGGTTGCCACCTCATCCCTTTAAACCAGGTTCTGTGGCTGATTAACCACTTCAGCCCCGGAAGGTTTTACCCCCCTAATGACCAGGCCATTTTTTACGATTCGGCACTGCGTTGCTTTAACTGACAATTGCGCCGTCGTGCGACGCTGTACCCAAATAAAATTGATGTCCTTTTTTTCCCCACAAATAGAGATTTCTTTTGGTGGTATTTGATCACCTCTGCGATTTTTATTCATTGCGCTATAAACAAAAAAATAAGCGTCAATTTAAAAAAAAACACCAATATTTTCTACTTTCTGCTATATGACATTCCCAATAAAAAAAAAAATAAAAAAATCTCATTTTTTTTATCAGTTTAGGCCAATTTGTATTCTGCTACATATTTTTTGTAAAAAAAAAAAAAAAAAAAAAAAATCCCAAAAAGCGTAAAATAATTGGTTTGCGCAAAAGTTATATCGTTTACAAACGACGGGATCGATTTATGGACTTATTATTTCTTTTTCATTTTTCTTATTAGTAATGATCAGCGATTTTTATCGGGACTGCGACATTGCAGTGAAAAAAAATTTGACACCAAGTGACACTTTTTTGGGGACCAGTGACATTAATAAAGTGATCAGTGCTAAATAATATGCACTGTTACTGTATATATGACACTGGCAGGGAAGGGGTTAACACTGGGGGTGATCAAGGGGTTAAATGTGTTCCCTAGATGTGCTTTCTAACTGTGTGGGGGGGGGGGATGGATTGAACAGAGGCAGGGAGAGATCGGTCAGCTTAGCGGAATCACACGATCCTTCCCTGCCTGCCTGACAGGAGAGCCGTCTTATATTGTTTACATTCCAGGCGGCTCTCCTGTCAGTATTGCCGAAGATCGCAGGAGGCCGGCGGCGATCGAGCACGCCAAAACTGCATGCACGTAATTATGTAGATCTACGTGATTATGTGCAGCCGAACCGCCCTGCCGCAGGAAATCTGCGTGGGGCGGTCAGCAAGTGGTTAAGGTGGTAATTAACCACTTACTGCATACTAACGTAGGGGTACGTGGGTAAACTTTGCGGGGTTATACCGGGGTGATGCTTCTAGTTAGAGGCATCATCCCGGTACCGTGGTTTAGAGCCGACGGTTGGCATTCCATCAGTAACGACCGATGCGGCTCGGGAGCCGCTCGATTGTTACCCGGGGGGGGGCGGGAGGGGACGTCCCCCCCCCCTCCCGCCGCCTTCCGTGGCTGTTACAGGGGCTCCCGTACCACCGGGAGCCCCGAGCACCCAGCCGGCACGTCCGCCGGCTGGATGGAGTCCCGATCAAAGCCGGAAACAGCATTGATCGGGTCTCCGATGACGTAACCCGGAGGCGGCGTCCATGACGTCACTTCCAGGTTACTGTGCTGCAAAAGGCGGCAGATTTGAAAAACGGCTGTATGCAAAAACGCAGTTTTCGGCGTTTTGCATACAGGGAAGTGTAGTGGAGGGGTTTGGGGTCTTTTAGACCCTCGATCCCTCCATAAAGAGGACCTGTCACTACATATTGGTGTCACATTCCCCCCGATCCCTCCATAAAGAGTACCTGTCACTCCTATTACTGTCACATTCCCCCCTGATCCCTCCATAAAGAGGACCTGTCACTCCTATTACTGTCACATTCCTCCCCGATCCCTCCATAAAGAGTACCTGTCACTGCTATTACTGTCACATTCCTCCCCGATCCCTCCATAAAGAGTACCTGTCACTCCTATTACTGTCACATTCCCCCCTGATCCCTCCATAAAGAGTACCTGTCACTCCTATTACTGTCACATTCCCCCCTGATCCCTCCATAAAGAGGACCTGTCACTCCTATTACTGTCACATTCCTCCCCGATCCCTCCATAAAGAGTACCTGTCACTGCTATTACTGTCACATTCCTCCCCGATCCCTCCATAAAGAGTACCTGTCACTCCTATTACTGTCACATTCCCCCCTGATCCCTCCATAAAGAGTACCTGTCACTCCTATTACTGTCACATTCCCCCCTGATCCCTCCATAAAGAGGACCTGTCACTCCTATTACTGTCACATTCCTCCCCGATCCCTCCATAAAGAGTACCTGTCACTGCTATTACTGTCACATTCCTCCCCGATCCCTCCATAAAGAGTACCTGTCACTCCTATTACTGTCAAATTCCCCCCGATCCCTCCATAAAGAGTACCTGTCACTCCTATTACTGTCACATTCCTCCCCGATCCCTCCATAAAGAGTACCTGTCACTGCCTATTACTGTCACATCCCACCGATCCCTCCATAAAGAGTACCTGTCACTGCCTATTACTGTCACATCCCACCGATCCCTCCATAAAGAGTACCTGTCACTGCCTATTACTGTCACATCCCCCCTGATCCCTCCATAAAGAGTACCTGTCACTACCTATTACTGTCACATTCCCCCCCCGATCCCTCCATAAAGAGTACCTGTCACTGCTATTACTGTCACATTCCTCCCCGATCCCTCCATAAAGAGTACCTGTCACTGCTATTACTGTCACATTCCTCCCCGATCCCTCCATAAAGAGTACCTGTCACTCCTATTACTGTCACATTCCCCCCTGATCCCTCCATAAAGAGTACCTGTCACTCCTATTACTGTCACATTCCCCCCGATCCCTCCATAAAGAGTACCTGTCACTCCTATTACTGTCACATTCCCCCCTGATCCCTCCATAAAGAGTACTTGTCACTGCCTATTACTGTCACATTCCCCCCGATCCCTCCATAAAGAGTACCTGTCACTCCTATTACTGTCACATTCCTCCCCGATCCCTCCATAAAGAGTACCTGTCACTCCTATTACTGTCACATTCCCCCGATCCCTCCATAAAGAGTACCTGTCACTCCTATTACTGTCACATTCCCCCCGATCCCTCCATAAAGAGTACCTGTCACTGCCTATTACTGTCACATTCCACCGATCCCTCCATAAAGAGTACCTGTCACTCCTATTACTGTCACATCCCCCCTGATCCCTCCATAAAGAGTACCTGTCTTTCCTATTACTGTCACATTCCCCCTGATCCCTCCATAAAGAGTACCTGTCACTGCTATTACTGTCACATTCCCCCCGATCCCTCCATAAAGAGGACCTGTCACTGCATATTGGTGTCACAAGGGATGTTTACATTGCTTGTGACAGCAATAAAAGTGATCAGATTTTTTATTTTTTTTTAAAAAACTGTAATAAAGTTAAAAAAATAAATAAAATAAATGGGAAAAAAAATAAAAAATTTAGCCGCCCCCGTCACCGTTAGCTCGCGCACAAAAAAAAACATATACGGAAGTCGAACCGCGAATTAAATCGCTGTTCAAACCACACATGTGAGGTATCGCCGCGATCGCCAGAGCGTGGGCAATAATTAAAAAAAAAGAGCTACACTCTAACTCTAAACTGGTAACCGTTAAATAAATTTAAAGCGTCGCCTATTGAGATCTCTATTGACCGTAGTTTGTCGCCATCCCACGGGGGGGGGGGGGGGGGCGCAATTTTAAACCGTAACATGTTGGGTATCTATTTACTCGGCGTGACATCATCTTTCACAATATACAAAAAAAAATGGGCTAACTTTACTGTTTAGTATTCTTTAAATGGCGTGAAATGTGATTTTTCAAAATTTTTCCCAAAAAATGCCGTTTTAAAGACTGCTGCGCAAATACCGCGTGACAAAAAATATTGCAATGACCGATATTTTATTCTCCAGAGTCTTTGCTAAAAAAATATATATACTGTATTTTCTGGCGTATAAGACTACTTTTGAACCTCAAAAAAATCCCCCAAAAATGGGAGGTCGTCTTATACGCTGAGTATAATATCTCCAAGGTAAGTAAGTAAGTATAAGTATTACCGGTAGATCATGTAATAGGGGGGTCGTCTTATACGCCGGAAAATACGGTATATATAATGTTTAGGGGTTCTAAGTAATTTTTTAGGAAAAAATACTGATTTTAACTTGTGAACAAAAAGTGTCCGAAATAGGGCTGGGGCTTAAGTGGTTAAACTCACCAAGTGCCTTATATCGTGTGTCCTGCATTAAGGCTCTATTCTCGGATTGCCGCGATTCTGCCACGTGCGATTCCCGTGACTTTGCAATGGCACCCAAACGTGGCGCGGTGTTGCCGCAATTGTCGCCCGACGTATCACGGTAAAACCGCGCAAACAGAATCGCGGGACGCCTGTCGCCCAAAAAAAGTTCTTGTACTTTTTTGGGGGCGACAGGCGTCTTGGGATTCTGTTTGCACAATTTTTCCACAATTTAGGCAACAATCGTGGCAAAATCTCGCCGCATTTGGGGTGCCCTTGCAAGTCATGGGAATTGCACAGGCGTTCAGTGATTTCCAATGATTTGGGATCGCGGGCAGAATCGCTGTGATTTGGCCCGCGATTCAAGACGCCTTTATGTAGAGAGATGAGGTGGCAATGCTACCCCCCCCCCCCCCCCCACATGGTGATGACACACATTCTCATGCATTGCTCACAGATTATTTGCACGCACAAATGTAAACTTGGATTCATATTTTACTGACTCAGTTTTGCGGTGCGTTAGCGTGCGTTGTGTTACGCATTAACACGCTTAGCATAAAGGAACGGCCAATGTGTCCAAAACTGAAGGTGATGTATTCTTTTTTCTAATGCAACACAACTGTGCAGTGCGGAGCGCAGAAAGGGGGTGCATTGGGTGCATCGGGTGCCATTCCTAATAAATTTAAAGGTCTATTGAGAGTTTTGCATTCTGAATATCACCCCAGAGCACACATACATTGCAGTACAACGTGTGCCAATAAAATTGTGTGCCAAAAAAAAGGAGCATGCATTGCCCTGCACTGTGCTGCCACACCTGCCCTTCACAAGGTGCGCTGGGGTGCCATTAGGAATGAATGGCAGTGCAATGCAGTAAGTGTGACATGCATTGGTGACTGTACTGTACACATCACTGCCGCAAGAGACAAATGGTGTCTCCAAACTGCTGCCCTTTTCTTGCCTTTATCCGGCCATTGGGACACCATTCCTCTCACTGACACCAATGATGGGACACTATTCCTCCCACTCACACCAACAATGGGGCATTTTTCCTTCCACTGACCACAATGATTGGGGCACTATTCCTCCCACTGACACCAATGATGGGACACTATTCCTCCCACTGACACCAATGATAGGACACTATTCCTCCCACTGACACCAATGATTGGACACTATTCCTCCCACTGACACCAATGATGGGACACTATTCCTCCCACTGACACCAATGATAGGACACTATTCCTCCCACTGACACCAATGATTGGACACTATTCCTCCCACTGACACCAATGATTGGACACTATTCCTCCCACTGACACCAATGATGGGACACTATTCCTCCCACTGACACCAAAATCGGGGCACTATTCCTCTCACTGATACCAATGATGGGACACTATTCCTCCCACTGACACCAATGATGGGACACTATTCCTCCCACTGACACCAATGATAGGACACTATTCCTCCCACTGACACCAATGATGGGACACTATTCCTCCCGCTGACACCAATGATTGGGCACTATTCCTCCCACTGACACCAATGATGGGACACTATTCCTCCCACTGACACCAAAATCGGGGCACTATTCCTCTCACTGATACCAATGATGGGGCACTATTCCTCCCACTGACACCAATGATGGGGCACTATTCCTCCCACTGACACCAATGATGGGACATTATTCCTCCCACTGACACCAATGATTGGACACTATTCCTCCCACTGACACCAATGATAGGACACTATTCCTCCCACTGACACCAATGATGGGGCACTATTCCTCCCACTGCCACCAATGATGGGACATTATTCCTCTCACTGACACCAATGATGGGGCAATATTTCTCCCACTGATACCAATGATGGGGCACTATTCCTCCTCCTACTGACTACTGTACAGGCAACCAAGTCATTTTTTTATTCTCACTGATCTGAGCCATTTTCTACTCTCAATGGCCACAGTCCGGCTACCGTAAAGTCTAAAGGACAATAAACCAGCCCTTTGTTTAGAAAGTTTGGAGACCCCTGGTGTAGATGAACCCAAAAGAAAGGAATAAATACAAATAAATTGTATCTTAAAGAGGAAGTAAACCCTCCTCTGCAAGTTGTACCTATAGGTGATCCTATGATAAGGCTTACCTATAGGTACTGTAAATATCTCCTAAACATGTACCGTTTAGGAGATATTTACCTTACATGCAGCCAGTGACGTCACTGGCGCATGCGCTCTGAAGGAATGGCCGCTGGTGCCGTTTCTTCAGAGCCCCGTGCCGTGACCGTCGGCTCCTGCGCGCGTGTGCGGGAGTGACGTCACCGCGGCTCCGGCCAATCAGATGGCCGGATGTCGCGATCCCGGAAGACAGGCGACTGGACATGTCGTCCGTCATAGAGGTAAGCGGGCGGCACGGCGGGGGCTCGTTCTAAGGTAACTATTTCATAATGAGCTAGTATGCGATGCACACTAGCTCATTATGTGTTTCTCTTGCAGGGTAAAAAAAAAAAATGTGGGTTTACAACCTCTTTAAGGTAGGCGGTGAAGGATACAATGTAACTCATTCTGGTAACTGAATCCCCGTCAGCCACAAGGATGACTTATTTAGTGTCTGGTAGGTTTGGAGAAGCAATCCGTTACTGCAGTGATCCCAGCGCATAATAAACATCCTTCCTTACATAAAAATATACAGTATATGACATCGATCACCAGACCGAGTGTCCCCATTGGAAGATTTCCCCTCTAGTACTTTTCTGGGGACAACACAAAATTTGGGATTTTCTTTTACTTTCAATGATAATGGTAAAGATGACAACTAGAGAGGGGGAATCTCCCTAATGGGGACACAGACAGCAATAGGCAGACAGAGACTAAACAAAAATTGTTTTTCCATCGTGCATATCAATACCTCCCTCCTTTATTGTATTGTGACTTTATTGTCTCCCTTTGTATTGTAGGGAGCTGCGCAAACTGTTGGTGCTATATAAATCCTGTATAACAATAATAATATAAATCCTGTATAACAATAATAATATAAATCCTGTATAACAATAATAATATAAATCCTGTATAATAATATTAATAATTTAAATCATGTATAATAATAATAATAATATTAATATAAATCCTGTATAACAATAATAATATAAATCCTGTATTATAATAATATTAATAATATAAATCATATATAATAAAAATAATATAAATCCTGTATAATAATATTAATAATTTAAATCATGTATAATAATAATAATATTAATATAAATCCTGTATTATAATGATAATATAAATCCTGTATTTTATTAATAATAATAATAATAATAATAATAATAATAATATAACTCCTGTATATTAATAATAATAATAATAATATAAAACATGTATAATAAAAATAATAATAATATTAATCCTGTATAATAATAATAATATAAACCCTGTATAATAATAATAAAAATAATAATAATAATAATGTATAATAATAAACATGTATAATAATAATAATAATAATATAAATCCTGTATAATAATAATATTAATAATATAAATCCTGTATAATAATATTATAAATCCTGTATTATAATATAAATCCTGTAATATAATATAAATCCTGTATAATAATAACATTAATAATAACAATATAAATCCTGTATAATAATAATATAAATCATGTATAAAAATACTAATAATATAAATCCTGTATTATATTAATAATAATATAAATCATGTATGATAATAATAATAATAACAATAATACTAATAATATAAATCATGTATAATAATAATAATATAAATCCTGTATTATAATAATAATAATCATCAACATGTATAATAATAATATTATAAATCCTGTATTATAATAATAATATAAATCCTATATAATAATATGAATCTTGTATTATAATAATAATATTAATATAAATCCTGTATAATAATAATAATAATAATAATAATATAAATCCTGTATAATAATAATAATAATAATCATCAACATGTATAATAATAATATAAATCCTGTATTATAATAATAATATAAATCCTATAAAATAATATGAATCTTGTATTATAATAATAATATTAATATAAATCCTGTATAATAATAATAATATAAACCCTGTATAATAATAATAAAAATAATAATAATAATAATGTATAATAATAAACATGTATAATAATAATAATAATATAAATCCTGTATAATAATAATAATAATATAAATCCTGTATAATAATAATAATAATAATAATAATGATTTCCTGTATAATAACAATGTTCTCTGCCTTCCCTGCACTGCCCAAAACTAAAGAAACAAAAACATTTTGCCTTCAGTTCCCCTTTAAGCCGGTTACAGATATCTGATGACCTTTTCGCGGTCCCGTCATGTTCGGGGTCACAGTAACAACATGGAAACGCCAATATAAATCTATTTATAGAGGAGAAAGATTTCCTCGGGAGTTGAGATTTAAAGAGCAACTGTCATGATTTTGTTCTCCTTATTGAAAATCTAAGTTGCCCTCCTGGCATGCCGATCCTTTGGCTTCCATATATCTGACCTAACAATGATGCAGATCAGAGTCCTGACTTCACCTTCCACCGATAGACTCAGGAGGACTCCTCACCCCCCATCCCATCTCTCCTGATACCCCGTATTTGTTATTATCTTTTACAAGGTGGCAGGTGACTCCATATATTAGCCCTGCAGGTTGTGTTTGATAACAGGCACAGGAGTGACCCCGGTCATGTGATATCCGTCCTCTCCTGCGCTAAACATAGATCTGATGCAAAGTGCGGAGTGTGTGAAATGTCAGCTCTGCACATTACATTGTAGTTTGTAGATTGCACTTAACCCCGATGACCCCGGGGGGTTGAAGAGGACTTTTCAGGGGGTGGGGGGGGGGGGGGTTGTTGAAGAGGAATTTTCAATACCAATATTTATTTATTACAGGTACCCGTCATAGTGCTGTCACTTTACACACATATGATACATTCACATAAGTCCCTACCCCCAAGGAGCTTACAATCTAAGGTCCCTAACTCCCATTCATTCATACATACGCTTACCGGTCACTTTATTAGGTACACCTCTTCAATTGTTTGGTATCACAAATTGCTAATCAGCCAATCACATGGCAGCAACTCAATGCATTAAGGCATCTAGATGTGGTGAAGATGACTTGCTGATGTTCAAACTGAGCATCAGAATGGGGAAGAAAGGGGACTGAAGTGACTTTGAACGTGGCATGGTTGTTGGTGGCAGACGGGCTGGTCTGAGTATTTCCGGGATTTTCACTCACAGCCAAGTCTCAGGTTTACAGAGAATGGTGGGAAAGGCAACAGTAACTCAAATAAGCACTTCTTACATCCAAGGTATGCCGAAAACTAGCTCTGAATGCACAACACATCAAACCCTGAAGCAGATAGGCTACAGCAGCAGAAGACCGCACTGGGTGCCACTCCTGTCAGCTAAGAAACTGAGGCTACAATTGGCACAGGATCACCAAAATTGGACAATAGAAGATTGGAAAAACGTTGCCTGGCCTGATGAGTCTGAATATCAGTTGTGACATTCAGATGGCAGGGTCAGAATTTGGCACATGGATCCATCCTGCCTTGTATCACCAGTTCAGGCTGGTGGTGTAATGGTGTGGGGTGTGTATGTGTGTGTGTGGGGGGGGGTAACGGTTCAGGCTGGTGGTGTATTGGTGTGGGATGTGTGTGTGGGGGGGGGGGGGTAACGGTTCAGGCTGGTGGTGTATTGGTGTGGGGTGTGTGGGGTGGGGGGGGGTAACGGTTCAGGCTGGTGGTGTATTGGTGTGGGGTGTGTGTGTTTGTGGGGGGGGGGGGTAACGGTTTAGGCTGGTGGTGTATTGGTGTGGGGAAGGGGGGTGGGGGGTAATTGTTCAGGCTGTGTGGGGGATATTTTCTTGGCACACTTTGGGTCCCTTAGTACCAATTGAGCATGGTGTAAACACCACGGCTTACCTGATGTCCAGGCGGAAAACCAACACTGCACATCACCCTGAACACACCATCCCCACCGTGAAACATGGTGGTGGCAGCATCATGGTGTGAGGATGCTTTTCTTCAGCAGGGACAGGGAAGCTGGTCAGAGTTGATAGGAAGATGGATGGAGCCAAATACAGGGCAATCTTAGAAGAAAACCTGTTAGAGTCTGCAAAAGACTTGAGACTGGGACGGAGGTTCTCCTTCCAGCAGGACAATGACCCGAAACATCCAGCCAGAGCTACAATGGAATGGTTTACATCAAAGCATATTCATGTGTTAGAATGGCCCAGTCACAGTCCAGACCTAAATCACATTGAGAATCTGTGGCAAGACTTGAAAATTGCTGTTCACAGACGCTCTCCATCCAATCTGACAGAGCTTGAGATATTCTGCAAAGAAGAATGGGCAGAAATGTCCTCTCTAGATGGGCAAAGCTGGTAGAGACATCCCCAAAAAGACTTGCAGCTGTAATTGCAGGGAAAGGAGGTTCTACAAAGTATTGACTCCGGGGGGTGAAAACAAATGCAGCCAAACTTTTCACAGATTTATTTGTATCATTTATCATTTTCCTTCCTCACTTTGTGTCGGTCTATCACATAAAATCCCAATAAAATACATTTACGTTTTTAGTTGTAACATGACAAAATGTGGAAAATTTCAAGGGGTGTGAATACTTTTTCAAGGCACTGTGGAAATATTAAATGTCAGAGTCCAAATGAATGGTGAAAAAAGTCCAATTATTCAATCCCAATGTTATTCCAATAACTGTGGATAGCGAATATCCATATGGAAATCACTAAGATTATTATTATATTATTTTTATTAATATACAGGATTTGTATAGCACCAACAGTTTACGCAGCGCTTTACAACAATAAAAGAGGGATAACACAATTTAAAATACAGTTCAATACAAAAGGAATAGGAGGGCCCTGCTCATGGAGCTTACAATCTAAAGGGAGGGGGAGGTGGTACAAAAGGTAGTGGCTGCAGGGGATGATCTGATGGAGGGGACTCGAGTACAGATCTTAGGTGGAGGTGGGGTAGGCTTCCCTGAATGTGTTTTCAAGGATCGCCTAAAGGCGGACAGGGTAGGAGCTGACCGAACATCCTGGGTCAGGGAGTTCCAGAGGATGGGAGAGGCTCTGGAGAAGTCCTGGAGGTGAGCATGGGAGGAGGTAACAAGGGAGCCAGAGAGTAGGAGGTCCTGAGAGGAATGGAGAGGACGATTTGGGCGATATCTGCAGATTAGATTGGTGATGTAGCCGGGGGTGATGTTGTGGATGGCCTTCTATGTTGTGGTTAGTATTTTGAATTTTATACGATGGGGGAGGGGAAGCCAGTGAAGAGACTGGCAGAGGGGAAGCAGTCACGGATCGGTTAATAAGGTGTATTAATCTGGCAGGAGCATTCATGATAGACTTAAGGGGGGATAGCCTGTGTAAAGGTAGGCCAGTAAGGAGGGAGTTGCAGTAGTCAAGGCAGGAAATAACCAAGGGGTCAATAATTTGTTTTGTGGTGTCGTTCATTAGGAAGGGGCGAATTCTAGAGATGTTACGGAGGTTAAGGTGGGAAGATTTAGCCAGTGATTGGATGTGGGGGTAGAAGGAGAGGTCAGAGTCTAGGATTACACCCGGCACCCTGGCCTGTGCGGAAGGACCAATGGTTGTGCCATTGATCTCAATGGTAAAGTTGTGTGGAGGGAATCAGGGAGGAGGAAATATTACCGGCTTAGAAAGGTTGAGTTTGAGGAAGTGTTGTGACTTCCATACTGATATGTCACTGATATGCGTGAGTAGATTGAGGCGGAGTTGAGGAGTCAAGAGATAGATTTGGGTGTCCTCAGCATAAAGGTGGTAACTGAAGCTGTGGGAGGTTATCAACTGGCCCAGGGAAGAGGTATAGAGAGAAAATAGGAGGGACCAGTGGCGGCTGGTACATTGGGGGCGCCCCCCCATTTCATGCATCCGGCCACCTAATCTACAAGCAGAGCGCCGAAAGAATGGAGTTCAATGGGGCTTTTTTTTTTTAACCATGTGATTAGAGCCAGAGGCTCTAATAGGCTAAAAAAAAGGGTGGGCTCGGGGCGCAGAGCACTGCGCCCCGAGCCCACCCAGTTGTGTGACAATAGCGAATGAATATTCGCTATTGTCACACAGATCCTCCTCCTAGCCAATCAGGAAGCAGGTCCTGAGACCCGATTCCCATTTGGCCAAAAGGAGAAGCCATGCGATTGGGCATGGAGGAGGAGAGAGGAGATGCAGAAGACTGAGGGGGAAGAAGTCGAAGCCGCCGCCGTCGCCACCGCCGTTTGCTGCTGCACATGTCCAGATGTCCAAGCAGGGTGAGTGAGCCGGGGGGGTCCTGGTGTGGTCCTGGTGTGGCCCTGGGGGGGGGGGGTGTATGGTGTATGGCATGGTGTGGTCCGGGGGGGGGTGTATGGTGCAGTCTGTCTGCCGTCCCCCTTCCCCCGGCCCGTGGAGCACCAGCTGCCACTGGGAGGGACCCTAGGACAGAGCCTTGGGGCACCCCGACAGAAAAAGGAAGGGGAGCGGAGGAGATGTTGTTGTATGTGACGCTGAAAGTGTGCTGAGATAGGTGGGAGGAGAACCAGGAAAGAGCAGAGTCATGGAGGCCAAGGGAGTGGAGTTTATTGAGGAGGAGTCGGTGGTCAACTGTGTCAAAGGCCGCAGAAAGGTCTAAGAGTATGAGTATGGAGTACTGGCCATTGGTTTTAGCAGTTAATAGGTCCTTGGTGTGTTTTAGTAGGGCAGTTGGGCAGAATGTTGTGGACGAAAGCCGGACTGTAGGGGAATAAGAAGGATGTTGTCAGTGAGGTAGGAACTCATATGGTTGTGGATAAGGCATTCAAGAAGCTTGGAGGCAAATGGGAGCAGGGAAATTGGTCTTAAGTTTTCCAAACAGGTGGGGTCTAGTGAGGGATTTTTTAATATGGGGATAACCAGTGCATGTTTGAGCGGCGAGGGAAAGGTGCCGGAAGAGAGGGAGAGGTTGAAGATGTGTCTGTTGATGTGGGTTAGAGAGTTTAGGATAGAGTAGGAGGGTGTTCACAGTAGTTGCCAGGGACAGGGCCCAGGGGACAGGTAGTGAGGTGGGCTGTGGAAAAGAGTTTGGCAACTTCATCAGTGGTAACAGGGTTGAAGAAGTGTTGAGTTTGGAGTTGGACATGAGGACTTCATCAGTGGTAACAGTGTTGAAGAAGTGTTGAGTTTGGAGTTGGACATGAGGACTTCATCAGTGGTAACAGAGTTGAAGAAGTGTTGAGTTTGGATTTGGACATGAGGACTTCATCAGTGGTAACAGGGTTGAAGAAGTGTTGAGTTTGGAGTTGGACATGAGGACTTCATCAGTGGTAACAGGGTTGAAGAAGTGTTGAGTTTGGAGTTGGACATGAGGTGTTGGTTGGTGGACGCTGGATATCTCATCACAAATTGTGTTGATTTTGTTTTTGAAGTGATTGGCAATCTCCTTGGCAGTAAGCAAGTTGGTGGGTGGAGGGAGGGGGGGGGGGTGGAGTAAGGAATTAAGGGTAGAGAAGAGTTGTTGAGGATTGGATGAGAGGATTTTGATGAGCGTGGTGTAGTAGGTTTATTTAGCGGAGTGGAGGCAGGAGTTGTATTTGAGAAGGGTAGATTTGTAGAGGGTGAAGTCTTGTAGGGATTTCGTTTTTCGCCACACTTGCTCAAGAGCATGGCTGCATTTCTTGAGACTTCTGGTGTCATCTGTTTTCCAGGGTTGTAGCCGGCGAGGCCTGGTTCTACATGTAGAAAGGGGGGCAAGTTTGTTCAGGGAGGATGAGAGTACGTTGTTGTAGACAGAGGTGGCCAGGTCTGGGCAGGATAGGGGTGCAAGTTTGTTATAAAGGCAGTCAGTAGCAGAATGGAGAAGGGAAGGTTTGAGATGGGGCAGATCCTGCGGGTAAGTGTTTGCAGGTTGGTGGCATGGGAGGTAGAAGACAGGGTGAGTGTGAAACTTATAAGGCTTGTGATCAGAAAGAGGAAAAGGGGTGTTAGAGAGGTTGAGGGGAGTACAGAGGTGGGAGAATACAAGGTCAAGAGCGTTGCCATTGGAGTGGGTGGGTGGTTTGTGTCCATTGTGATAGGTTAAGAGGAGGTTAAATTGAGTAGTTGCTGAGGTGTTAGCATTGATCGGAATGTTAAAGTCGCTGAGAATGATGGCAGGTACTTCTGAGGAGAGAAAGAAGGGTAGCCATGCGGAGAAGTCCACTAGAAAACGTGAAACGGGGCACAGTAAGATGTGATTATCCACCACCAAAGGAGAGTAAATGCCCTTACCAGAAACCTCTCTACTCAGATAACAGCAGTACTGAGACAAATGATCTGACATAAGCATATATCACCACCAGGGGGATGTGGAGCAACTCCAAGGGTCTCAGACCCTAACACAATGGCAGAGTCACCACTCTCTTGGTTGCGTCATATGATCCAAACATCCAAAAAAATGTAATATCTCCACATAGCGTAAAAACTGCAATTATCCAATTAGGTACAGAACACGTATATCCAGTTTGAAGTTAGAGTGCTTATCAATACATCCGACAGGTATGGTTACAAAGGACAAGTAGCACGCAATGGCCTGCATACGACTCGATCCAACGCTTTCCATCTACTTAGTTGATGTCTAATTGATAATAGCGGTTTTATACCATGTGGAGATATTTTTTATGGATGTTTGGATCGTATAATGCAACCAAAAGAGTGGTGACCCTGCCACAGCATTAAGGTGTGAGACCCAGTGCTGTATCTTGGCCTAGGCCAACAAGGCCCAGGCCTAGGGCAGCACTTTGCAGGGGGGCAGCAAAAAAGCTGCACCACGCACGAGAAAAAAACAGCCTCCTCCCGCCTCCCCCACTAAAAAGAGTCCCTGACGGCTTGCGCTACACACTTTTAGTATAGTGCCAGTCTTATAGAGCAAATTGGCTGGAGGGCAGGTTCCAGGAGGCAAATTAGTCTGGCAACACCATAAAGCGGTCACACTGCTACCTCCTGGTATGATATGGTATGATGATGGGAACCGATGAGGCTACACTGATGGGCACTGATAGACTGTGGTTGTGGTCTGTGATTTACAGATGACAGGGCGGGTCATAAACAGGAAGAGGTGTGGCCTTTACAGGAAGGGGTGCGTCATATTTAAATTAGGGGGTGCACAAGTTTAGTCAGGCCTAGGGCAGCACAAAACCTAAATACACCACTGGTGAGACCCTTGGAGTTGTCCCATGGATCATACCCTTGGAGATACACTATATTACCAAAAGTATTGGGACGCCTGCCTTTACACACACATGAACTTTATTGGCATTACAGTCTTGGTCCGTAGAGTTCAATATTGAGTTGGCCCATCCTTTGCAGCTATAACAGCTTCAACTCTTCTGGGAAGGCTGTCCACAAGGTTTAGGAGTGTCTATGGGAATGTTTCACCATTCTTCCAGAAGCCCATTTGTGAGGTCAGGCACTGATGTTGGAGTAGAGGCCTGGCTTGCAGTCTCCGCTCTAATTCACGCCACAGGTGTTCTATCCGGTTGCGGTCAGGCCAGTCAGGTTCCTCCACCCCAAACTCGCTCATCCATGTCTTTATGGATCTTGCTTTGTGCACTGGTCCAAATCATTAGGTGGAGGGGGGATTATGGTGGGGGGGGGGGGAGGTGTTATGGTGTGGGATTGTTTTTTCAGGGGTTGGGCTTGGCCCTTAGTTCCAGTGAAGGGAACTCTTAAGGCGTCAGCATACCAAGACATTTCAGACAATTTTATGCTCCCAACTTTGTGGGAGGAGTTTGGGGATGGCCCCTTCCTGTTCCAACATGACTGCGCACCTGACTGTACACGATTTCTCGCAGAAGAACTGCTGCCCCCCAGTATATGTACATATATACGTTGATGCCCCCCACTATATGTACGTAAATACGCCACCGCCCCCCCCCCCCCCCAGTATATGTACGTATATATGCTACCACCAAAGGCATAACTAGAACCTTCAGGGCCCCAGTGCAAGAAACCATGAAGGGCCCCTTGGACCCCTGGCCGGGGCCCTTCCCTTCAGGGCTGGGGCTCTTCCCTCTGATCCTGGGGCCTTTTACTCTCGTTGTGGGACCCTTTCACAAGTTCTGCAGTGGGCCCCCTTCCTGCTGTCTTGGGGCCTCCCCACGGTGGTGGGATGCCAGGGCTCGGTCAGTGTGACCTTTGTGATCCAGGAAGTTCACCCACTGGTGTCAGTAGTTTTTATTTTTTGGTATTTTAATTGTATTATTTTTTATCATTTTATTTCTTTTCTTTACAATGTCACTGACTATGACTCTGTCCATTCAGAAAAGGAAGGAGCTGGTAAATTACATATTCCATATATTTAATATTTACCGACCCTTTCCTGGTTCTCTATTGTGACACATCCCCTGCAGCAGCCGGCAGGAGAGGGGAGGGAGCACAGTGTGTGTGTGTGTGTGGGGGGGGGGGGGGGTTCAGCACAGTAGAGGGGGGGACCAGGGGAGCACACAGGGGCCCAGAGACAGCAGAACACAAGTGAACTGGATAGGAGGAGTGGCGGGGGCAGCATACAGAGGAACCAATCTCCTCCTGCAGCTACAGGAGGAAAAAGGAGGAGGACAGTGATTTGTCTACATGCTGCCCCCACCGCTCCTCCTATCCAGGTGTACAGGGGAGCCGCACAGGACCCCCCGGAGCATGGGGCCCGTTTGCAATTGCAACCCCTGTAGTTACACCCATGCCTACCGCCACCCAGTATATGTACATATGTACGCCACCGCCCCTCAGTATTTGTATGTATTCATGCTGCCGCCCCCCAGTATATGTACATGGGACGGTTGGCAAGAGGTAAACCTGGCTATACATTTATCAATTTCCTTATTCAATTTCATTAGATTTATCTTCAACTATGTAGCTTAAGGGCCTGCCTGATGGCATTCATATGGAAAGTGTTTAGGTCTGACCTCCTACTATATGGTTTTCGTAAATCTAAAGGAAAATTGTATAATGTATGGCCAGCCTAAGTGTTAAGTACGGTAATGTGCACAAAAACGCACATGGATGGATGGATGCCGGAATGCACGGGATGCCAGGGCCTAGATGGGCTCATAGCGATTTTTAAACAAAGGACACATTCAGGATTTGTCACGTTGGACGACCGGAGGTATTTTATGTGTAGCTCCTTCTGAAGGTCAGTTGTTGTCCTTCACCGGAACCATGAGCTATAAGTGGATGCACACAGTACAGACAATATGCATTGTCCCCCCCCCCCCCCCCCCTCTTTGTGTCTCTGGGGACAGCTGCATGGGATCATCTGTCTGCGCCAAGGTCGGGTTCCTCAAACAATATCTATTGTTCTCTCCCATCTGTGAATGACTCCACCGCTCCGAGACCATTTAGAGGAGAAGACGATCCAACCTTTAATTAAAGCTCCAGCAGCAACGTGTCACTTGTTGGATCGGGAGATATTCATGTGTCACTTTAAAGGGCCACTCCGTCTAAAACTGACATTTCAGCCCCTTGGGGGACACAGATCCTAGATTTGTAAAAAAGAAAAGGTCATTATGGTTTGAATGCGGTAGCTCTTCACAAAGTGGGGTCACTCAGATTAAAAAGTCAATGTATAGGTGAGAGCCAAACAAACTTCTTAAAGTGGAAGTAAAGTTCCACTGTCATGCAAGGCTCAGTACTATGTAGAGGTGCATTGTGTCTGCAATAAGATACGCCTTCCCGTCTGCTCGCTGTCTTCTCCGGCATGTAAACTGAGCTGGGCAAGTGCAGGAGTGACCTCATCAAATCTTATAAATAAATGTTATTAAAGTAGATGCAAACCCTAACTGATTTCACCTTTTTAATTTTCATCTTTTGAGGCATCACAATGCTGCTCATCTCCCGCTGCCTCTTTGCAGCCACTTCATGTCCACATCCAGTCCAGCAATGGCTACTTGCAGGGTGGGATGTAAGGGGGTGCTGGGGTGGGCTAAGCCCCCCAGATTTCATTCACCCCCCCCCCCCTAGGACCAGTGACACCTTTAGGGGCTGGGGGGAGCTGCTCAGTTTTGGTTATGAAGAGTCAGCATGGCTACACAGGGCCGTCCCCCATCTACCATACCACATAATTTGTTTCCATTTCATGGGAGAGACTCTGATGTGATGGGGGGACTCTGATATAATGGGGAGACTCTGCTGTAATAGGGGGACTCTGGTGTAATGGGGGGACTCTGGTGTAATGGGGGGACTCTGCTGTAATGGGGGGACTCTGGTGTGTAGTAGGGAGATCGAAACTCATCACTATGATCTGCATATGAATGGAACAGAGTAGATACAAAAGTACCAATGTTACTTTCCTTCTCTCTAGCTCACCTATGATCAATGTTTATAAACAATGTTACTTTGTATCTCTCTATTTCCTGTCTGTTCAATGTTTATAAACAATGTTACTTTGTATCTCTCTATCTCCCGTCTGATCAATGTTTATAAACAATGTTACTTTGTATCTCTCTATCTCCTGTCTGATCAATGTTTATAAACAATGTTACTTTGTATCTCTCTATTTCCAGTCTGTTCAATGTTTATAAACAATGTTACTTTGTATCTCTCTATCTCCCGTCTGATCAATGTTTATAAACAATGTTACTTTGTATCTCTATCTCCAATCTGATCAATGTTTATAAACAATGTTACTTTGTATCTCTCTATCTCCCGTCTGATCAATGTTTATAAACAATGTTACTTTGTATCTCCAGTCTGATCAATTCTTATAAATAATGTAACTTTGTATATCTCTAGCTCATGTCTGATCAATGTTTATAAACAATGTTACTTTGTATCTCTCTATCTCATGTCTAAACAATGTTTATAAACAATGTTACTTTGTATCTCCAGTCTGATCAATTCTTATAAACAATGTTACTTTGTATCTCTCTATCTCCTGTCTGATCAATGTTTATAAACAATGTTACTTTGTATCTCTCAATCTCATGTCTGTTCAATGTTTATAAACAATGTTACTTTGCATCCCTCTATCTCCCGTCTGTACAATGTTTATAAACAATGTTACTTTGTATCTCTCTATCTCCCGTCTGATCAATGTTTATAAACAATGTTACTTTGTATCTCGCTATCTCCCATCTGATCAATGTTTATAAACAATGTTGCTTTGTATCGCTCTAGCTCAGTTATGAGCAATGTTTATATAAGCATCCCTGTGAAGATTTGAAGGTAGGACTCTTTGTGAAGGGGGGACGAATAGCTCTGTTGTGATGGGGGACTCAGATGTGAAGGGGGGAATCTAATGTATGTTGACAGTATGCTCCCTGACTTTTTTTTTTACTGCACCCCCAGATCAGACAGTCTAGATCTGGCCCTGGCTACTTGTCATTTGTCAGAGCAGGTTTTGTGATGGTCCCCACAATGGACGATGGCTGCTAAATGAGTGTCCTACAGGCCACTTATAGTCTCCATGGGAAGCCTGCATGACCACAAGACAACTCAGGAGCACAACTGGAAGAGAGGGACGGCGCATGGTGACTGTTGGCATTGCCGCTTATAGTCTCCACCAGGGGGAGCATGTGGCAGGGGGACAATATGGGAGCACAATGGAGAGGCAGTTGTCACCCTATAACAGGAAGTGTCTGAACGAGGATTTTTATGGTGGGATCACCGGGGATTACTTTAATGAAGGTTTCAGGTTTTAAACAATTGGAAATGACTTTAAATGTTCCAGCCGGGTTCACAACTCTCTGTGTGCATTATTATACTTTGTTATATACATGGTTGACGCACATTTTCCTGCATACTGTGCTGCTTTGTTGAGTTTTATTGGCCAATGGAATGTTGAGTAAAGTTGGGGTTGCTATGGTAGGGACTGGTTACAATGTGATTTCATGCAATGCCATTGCCATTATTACAACGCATGTTGACGCGCTAAAAAAACGGACGTGCGTTTTTTTGTCCCGATGTGAACCGGCACCATTAAAAATGAAGGTAAAGCTGTGCTCATGCAATGACGCATGTTCCAACGCATGGTGTGCATGGGACCTAAAGCATAAATTGCTGCTTCAGTGACCATCGTTTTATCCTTCGTTCTGAATATTATTGCATTACAGAGGGGTTTGTGCCGCAATCACCTATGTTCTATACATTTCTGGGCGGAGTGGGGTTTTCTCTGGGTGCATCCATGAACTTTAGTCATTAATTATGATCTGCCTCAGGTTCTTTCACAGGAGGAATTTTTTGAGGGATATCGAACATTCCCAGCTCTGTGGCCATATATGGCGTACGGCTCGGAGTGTATAAACAGTGATGCAATGGCAGCGTTAACCCTCCTGTGCCAGCCAGAGGATCGAGGTAGCAGACGCGCCCTGCAATCTCCGCACTGGAAATATGAGATATGGGACTGGCCGGGATTCAGGCTTGTCACTTGTGGTCATGTGTTGCTCCAGAAATACTCTAAAACTTCCAGAGAGAAGAGCCTGCCAGTCACTCAGATAACCTGCGGCAGAGGGGACTGCTGGGGTGCACTGCGAGAGGAGCTGGTGAACCCCACAAATCACATCAGAGACGTCCCTACGCCTTCAAAATAAGGTAACACTACAAATACCGTCTGTGATGTCCCTACACCTATAGATCCAGGTGACCCTACAAACAGCATCTGTAACATCTCCACACCTATAGATCGAGGTAACCCTACAAACAGCATCTGTAACGTCTCTACACCTATAGATCTAGGTCACCCCACTAAGAGCATCTACAATGTCCCTACACCCAAAGAATGAGGGGAGCCCATAAATAACATCTACAATATCCCTACACCTACAGAACAAGTTGACCCTACAAACAGCATCTGCAATGTCCCTACACCTACAGATGGAGGTCACCCCACTAAGAGCATTTACAATGTCCCTACACCTAAAGAACAAAGTCACCCCATAAATACCATCTATGATGCCCCTACACCTATAGAATGAGTTGACCCCCACCAAGAGCATCTGCAATTTCCTTACACCTAAAGAATGAGGGGACCCTATAAATAACATCTACAATATCCCTACACCTACAGAACAAGTTGACCCTACAAACAGCATCTGTAATGTCCCTACACCTACAGATGGAGGTCACCCTACTAAGAGCATTTACAATGTCCTTACACCTAAAGAATGAGGTGACCCTATAAATAGCATCTGTAACATCCCTACACCTACAGATTGAGGTCACTCCACAAAAGCATTGGAGACATCCTTTACAGATTAAGGTAATGTTACCAATACCCTCTGCAATGTCCCTACACCTACAGTACCAGGTTATCCACAAAGAGTCCCTGCACCTAAAGAATGAGGTGACCCCACAAATAGCATCTGCGATTTCCCACACACACAGAATAAGGTCACCCACAAATAGCCACTATGATGTCGCTACACCTCCAGAACAGGGTCAACCCACAAATAGCATCTGTGACATCCGAACCTCTACAGAGCAAGGTGTCCGACAAATAGCATCTATGACATCCCTACACCTTCAAAATGGGGTGACGCCAACAATAACATCTTCAATGTCCCTAAACCTGCAGAACGAGGTGACCCCACAAATAGCATCTGCAATATCTCTACACCTACAGAATGAGGTGACCTCACAAATAGAATCTGCACCATCCCTGCACCTACGGGACAAGGTCACCCCACAAATAACCTCTATGATATCCCTACACCTACAGAATGAGGTGACCCCACAAAAAGCATCTGCAACATCCCTACACCTACAGAATGGGGTGACACCACAAATAACATCTATAACATCCCTACACCTACAGAATGGGGTGACACCACAAATAACATATATGACATCCCTCCACCTACAAAATGAGGTGACCCCACAAATAGCATCTATGATGTGCCTACACCCATGGAATGAAGATACCCCACAAATAGCATCCGCAACATCCCCACACCTGCAGAATGAGGTCATCCCACAAATAACATCTATGACATCCCTACACCTACAGAATAAAGTCACCCCACAAACAGCAATAATAAAGTCCCTACACCTACAGAAGGAGATAATGCCATAACCAGTAGGGTAATGCATGTGTCAATAATAAAATGAATTTTAACACCTGCTGGGGCGGGGTTCCCTTTTATGTCACTGATTCTCCTGTTTATCACGTCCCCACTATAGATGTATCCCACTATAGATTTACCCCACTATAGATGTACCTGAATGTAGATGTACCCCACTTCAGATGTATCCCACTGTAGATGTACCCCACTATAGATGTATCCCACTATAGATGTACCTGAATGTAGATGTACCCCACTTCAGATGTATCCCACTGTAGATGTACCCCACTATAGATGTATTCCACTGTAAATGCACCCCACTATAGATGTACCCCACTATAGATGTACCCCACTATAGATGTACCCACTATAGATGTACCCCACTATGGATGTATCCCACTATAGATGTACCCCACTATAGATGTATCCCACTGTAAATGCACCCCACTATAGATGTATCCCACTATAAATGCACCCCACTATAGATGTACCCCACTATAGATGTACCCACTATAGATGTACCCCACTATGGATGTATCCCACTATAGATGTACCCCAACAATAGATGTACCCCACTATAGATGTACCCCACCATAGATGTACCCCACCATAGATGTACCCCACCATAGATGTACCCCACTATAGATGAACCCCCACTATAGATGTACCTGACAATAGATGTCTCCCAATATAGATGTATCCCACTATAGACATACCCCACTATAGATGTATCCCACTATAAATGCACCCCACTATAGATGTACCCACTATAGATGTACCCCACTATAGATGTACCCCACTATGGATGTATCCCACTATAGATGTACCCCAACAATAGATGTACCCCACTATAGATGTATCCCACTATAGATGTACCCCACTATAGATGTACCTGACAATAGATGTACCCCACCATAGAGTACCCCACTATAGATGTATCCCACTATAGATGTACCCCACCATAGATGTACCCCACTATAGATGAACCCCCACTATAGATGTACCTGACAATAGATGTCTCCCAATATAGATGTATCCCACTATAGACATACCCCACTATAGATGTACCGGACTATAGATGTAAACCACTAAAGATGTACCCCACTATAGATGTATCCCACTATAGATGTATCCCACTATAGACATACCCCACTATAGATGTACCCCACTATAGATGTATCCCACTATAGATGCACCCCACTATAGATGTGCACCACTATAGATGTAACCCACTATAGATGTAACCCACTACAGAAGTACCTGACTATAGATGTGCCCCACTATAGATGTATCCCACTATAGACGTGCCCCACTATAGATATATCCCACTGTAGAGATACCCCACTATATACGTGCCCCACTATGGATGTACCCCACTATAGATGTACCCCGCATAGGGTGTGAGATTAGATTCAATCTTCTCAAAGTGTATCTAAAATGTATTTTTTTATTAAATGTGAAAGTTTTGGATCCAGTAGTTTTGGGTCATTCACACCAGCCCTGCCCCCCAACACGACCCCAACACAGGAACCATGCGAAGTGATGTATGTCCTCCGGCTTCACTTCACCCGACCAACACTGTGATGGAGCGCAGCAAAAAAAGGACGCGTTCTATTTCTGCGCAGTGTAATCTGATGCGCTGTAACACAAAATAACGCACTGCAGCACATAGAATTAACATAAAATTAAAAACTAAACCCAAGCACTGAAATATGTTATAAGAATGCATGGGAACCGCGTGCTCACCATTATGTGTTCTGTGATGTCAATGAGCCCCAAAACCTCCCTGAAATTCTCTCTGTGCCCACCGGACAGATTTTCCTTTACATTTTGTTGTCCCAAAACCCCTTCTTACCAGAACAAGTGTCCCCATTGGAAGATTTCCCCTCACTTCCTGTTCCAGTGACAACTGTAAAATATTAAAGCTGACATTTACACTTCTTATATTTTGTATTCCGCGGTTCCTACCCCCCCCCCTGCCCCCGCACCCCAAACCTCACACCCATCAACACGCTAAAGACATTTTCATTTTTTGAATACAGCTTTTCTCTTTCCATTACATACCTGTTTTTAGTCACAGTGATGTCATCACTGGGCCTCTGTTCTTCTCTTCTTCTATGCAATGTAGACACCCACTCCTCCAGATTTGACACCCACCCATCAAGGCCTTTTGATATTTACATAACTCCTCCCAAGAGCCCGCCCACTGCTTGCATCAGGACTGAGGGCTCTTGAAAGGAGTGCTGAATGTACATTCATTCTTTGTGAACTAACCAGCTGTTGTGAGAATGGGGCAAAACCAAATGTTCTTTGGGGGTATTTTCTCTTCTGGTCGACTGTTCATCACATAATATGGGCAGTTTTTAAAATTAATTCATAATGAAAATAGAGTGAATTGTGAAAATACCACAATATGGCCACTAGGTGGAGCCAAGGATCAGAGGAAACTAACACAATCTTAGTAGGAAAAGATACAATGTAACAATTTTAGAGAACACTGGAGAGTTAGAGAGAAAAGCGATGCCACTTCTGCCTAGCTCCTCCAAGGCTATGCCCCCTCCGACGCATTTCACTCCAATGTAACAATTTTAGAGAACACTGGAGGGAATGATCCAATCAAACTAATCATTGCTACTATGGGATCCCCATTCATTTGCTAATTCCCTCCAGCATTCTCTAGAATTAAAATACAGCAAAGCTGGAATCCTGCACACCAAAGTTAGAGAGAAAAGAGATGCGGCTTCACCCTGGCTCCTCCCAGGCCATGCCCCAATGACGCATTTTGCCCAAATGTAACATTTTTAGAGAACACTGGTCAGAATAATCAAAGAAAGTTGAATCATTACTACTACGGGATATCTATAAATTTCCCAATACCCTCCATCGTTCTCTGGAATTACAAAACAGCAAAAGTGGAACGACTCAGCCCAGAATTAGAGAGAAAATAGATGCTGCTTCAGCTTGGCTCCTCCCAGGCTGACGCATTTCCCCCCAGTGTAACAATTTTAGAGAACACTGGAGGGAATTAGCAAAAAAAAAAAAATTTAGTCATTGCTACTATGAGATCCCCATTAATTTTTTATTCCATCCAGCATTCTCTGGAATTACAAAACAGCAAAGGTAGAATACCGCACCCTGCAACTCCAGTGTTAGAGAGCTAGAGAGAAAAGAGATACTACTTCAGCCTGTCTCCTCCCAGGCCATGCCCCAATGACGCATTTCGCCCCAATGTAACAATTTTAGAGAACACTGGAGGGAATTAGCAAAAAAATCAAATCATTGCTAGTACGGGATCCTCATCGATTTTCTAATTCCCTCCAGCATTCTCTGGAATTACAAAATAGCAAAGGTAGAACGTTGCACTACTACGGGATCCCCATTCATTTGCTAATTCTCTCCAGCGTTCTCTGGAATTACAAAACAGCAAACGCCGCACACTAGAACTCAGCCCATAGTTATAGAGAAAATAGATGCTGCTTCAGCTTGGCTCCTCCTCGGCTGACGCATTTCCCCCCAGTGTAACAATTTAAGAGAACACTGGAGGGAATCATCAAAAAAAATCAAATCATTGCTACTACGGGATCCCCATTAATTTTCTAATTCCCCCCAGCATTCTTTGGAATTACAAAACAGCAAAGGTAGAACTCAGCACACCAGAGTTAGAGAAAAAAGAGATGCAGCTTCAGCCTGGCTCCTCCCAGGCTATGCTCTGTTGACGCATTTCACCCAAATGTAACAATTTTAGAGAACACTGGAGGGAATTATCAAAAAAAAATCAAATCGTTGCCACTACGGGATACCTAACAATTCCCTGCAATTACAAAACAGCAAAGGGTGAACTCAGCACACCAGAGTTAGAGAGAAAATAGATGCTGCTTCAGCCTGGCTCCTCTCAGACTGACGCATTTTGCCCCAATGTAACAAGTTTAGAGAACACTGGAGGGAATGATCAAATTATTCTAATCATTGCTACTATGGGATCCCTATTCATTTGCTAATTCCCTCCAGCGTTCTCTAGAATTACAATACAGCAAAGGTGGAATGCCTCACACCAAAGTTAGAGAGAAAAGAGATGTGGCTTCAGCCTGGCTCCTCCCAGGCCATGCCCCAATGATGCATTTCACCCCAATGTAACATTTTTAGAGAACACTGGTGAGAATAATCAAAAAAATCGAATCATTGCTACTACGGGATATCTATTAATTTCCTAATTCCCTCCATCGTTCTCTGGAATTACAAAACAGCAAAGGTGGAACGCCGCACACCGGAAATCAGCACCTAAACACCAGAGTTAGAGAGAAAAAAATAGATGCTGCTTCAGCCTAGCCTCTCTCACACTGACACATTTTGCCACAGTGTAACAATTTTAGAGAACACTGGAGGGAATTATCAAAAAAAAAAAAAAAAAATCCAATCAGTGCTACCATGGGATCCCCATTAATTTGCTAATTCCCGCCAGCATTCTCTAGAATTGTTACATTGTATCTCTTCTTTCTAAGATGTATTTGTTTCCTATGATCCTCAGCCCCATCTAATGGCCATCCACTGACTCTGGAGAGGAGTACTGAGGCAGGGTGCTGGGATTTTATCAGGAAGTTATGTACAGCCCACTGCTGCTGGCCCCTCCCACCAGCCATGATCTGCCTGTGTTGGATAGAGAAGCACAGAGACCCACTAATGACATCACTGGGTCTTATATAAGATATGTAATGAAAACAGAATGGTTTTAATTAAAAGTTTCATTAGCGGGTTGATGGGGGGAGGGGAGGGGGGGGGGGGGTTACATTTCATCTTTATTATCATCATATAATGTTATACACTATATAATGGATCATATGTGCTGTTGTAAGTTTGGAAAGCAAAAACACTTTCTCTATAATGTCGTAGCAGTTGATATTTACTTACATGTACCTACCTAATACTTACATTATAATTATTATTATTATTATTATTATTATATATTATGATATCATTATATTAATTATTATAATTTTTAAAGTATTACATAAGATACGTAGATAAATAAGTGCACAGCCAGCAGATTTTTTATTCTATTTTTTTTTTTTTTTTTTGTTGCTTGTTTAGCATATGGAAGTTGACAGAAGTCAGAGGATCAAAGAGAGCAGAAAATATAGAAAAGTTTTTGCTCAGACTGGGGTTCTGACTGGGGTGTGAGTAGAATGCTGCCCCCTGTGGCCATTCCTGGAGGTGCAGTATTGGTCAGAGTTCATTCCATGGTGTGTTTGCACCCCCAGTGTCTTCCTTTCCTGCAGAGTCATGATTGACTGTGCTGTGCGGGCGGACAGATGGTTGCTGTTTACCGGGGTGGCTCCACGTGTGGTGTCAAATTATCTTTCCTGTGTCAAGTGTCGCCGTATAAACAGATTCTGTGATATAATGCTGAGACACCGGGTCTGGTTATATACAGAGTGCAGGGATTGGTTGGTGGATCTCTCCTTTATGTACACTCCGATGGGGCGGAGCCAGATGATCGGGCGTTCGATGCCAGGTACATCGAATGACATCGAATGTCCAAAGAATGATAATAATACTTCTCTGCTTTCTGAAAATGACAACATTTATCTTGAAAACAGGGCTGGCGCTAGATTGTTTTTGCACCCTAGGCAGGACCAGCTACTTTCACCCCCTTCCTCCCCTGCAAAAAAAAATAAAAAAATTAAATAAAAATAAAACGTAAATTTTTTTCAAAACAGTAGAAACTGTTAAAACAACAAAGCCTGAAACTGCTAAATTTCTCCAGCTAACATTATCCAATCCTGCAGTGCATAACGGTAAAAAAAAAATCACACATTGTAAATTACACATTTACAATCCCCTTCCACATGCTCCATACTGATGGGGGGCCAACGGGGAAGGGAGAGAGGAAATGGCGGGCCAGCCCGGCCAGGAGAGATCAGAACGGGGAAGGGAGAGAGGAAACAGCGGGGCCAGGAGAGATCAGAATGGGGAAGGGAGAGAGGAAACAGCGGGGCCAGGAGAGATCAGAACGGGGAAGGGAGAGAGGAAACAGCGGGGCCAGGAGAGATCAGAACGGGGAAGGGAGAGAGGAAACAGCGGGGCCAGGAGAGATCAGAACGGGGAAGGGAGAGAGGAAACAGCGGGGCCAGGAGAGATCAGAATGGGGAAGGGAGAGAGGAAACAGCGGGGCCAGGCGAGATCAGAACGGGGAAGGGAGAGAGGAAACAGCGGGGCCAAGAGAGATCAGAACGGGGAAGGGAGAGAGGAAACAGCGGGGCCAGGAGAGATCAGAACGGGGAAGGGAGAGAGGAAACAGTGGGGCCAGGAGAGATCAGAATGGGGAAGGGAGAGAGGAAACAGTGGGGCCAGGAGAGATCAGAATGGGGAAGGGAGAGAGGAAACAGCGGGGCCAGGAGAGATCAGAACGGGGAAGGGAGAGAGGAAACAGCGGGGCCAGGAGAGATCAGAACGGGGAAGGGAGAGAGGAAACAGCGGGGCCAGGAGAGATCAGAACGGGGAAGGGAGAGAGGAAACAGTGGGGCCAGGAGAGATCAGAACGGGGAAGGGAGAGAGGAAACAGTGGGGCCAGGAGAGATCAGAGCGGGGAAAGGAGAGAGGAAACAGTGGGGCCAGGAGAGATCAGAACGGGGAAGGGAGAGAGGAAACAGTGGGGCCAGGAGAGATCAGAACGGGGAAGGGAGAGAGGAAACAGCGGGGCCAGGAGAGATCAGAATGGGGAAGGGAGAGAGGAAACAGCGGGGCCAGGAGAGATCAGAACAGGGAAGGGAGAGAGGAAATAGTGGGGCCTGGAGAGATCAGAATGGGGAAGGGAGAGGGAAATGGCAGGGCCAGGAGAGATCAGAATGGGGAAGGGAGAGAGGAAACAGCGGGGCCAGGAGAGATCAGAACGGGGAAGGGAGAGAGGAAACAGCAGGGCCAGGAGAGATCAGAACGGGGAAGGGAGAGAGGAAACAGTGGGGCCAGGAGAGATCAGAATGGGGAAGGGAGAGAGGAAATGGCAGGGCCAGGAGAGATCAGAACGGGGAAGGGAGAGAGGAAACAGTGGGGCCGGGAGAAATCAGAATGGGGAAGGGAGAGAGGAAACAACAGGGCCAGGAGAGATCATAACGGGGAAGGGAGAGAAGAAATGGCAGGGCCAGGAGAGATCAGAACGGGGAAGGGAGAGAGGAAACAGCGGGGCCAGGAGAGATCAGAACGGGGAAGGGAGAGAGGAAACGGTGGGGCCGGGAGAGATCAGAACAGGGAAGGGAAAGAGGAAATGGCGGGCCAGGAGAGATCAGAACGGGGAAGGGAGAGAGGAAACAGCGGGGCCAGGAGAGATCAGAACGGGGAAGGGAGTGAGGAAACAGCGGGGCCAGGAGAGATCAGAACAGGGAAGGGAGAGAGGAAACAACGGGGCCAGGAGAGATCAGAACGGGGAAGGGAGAGAGGAAACGGCGGGACCGGGAGAGATCAGAACAGGGAAGGGAGAGAGGAAATGGCGGGGCCAGGAGAGATCAGAACGGGGAAGGGAGAGAGAAAACAGTGGGGCCAGGAGAGATCAGAACGGGGTAGGGAGAGAGGAAACAGCGGGGCCAGGGGAGATCAGAACGGGGAAGGGAGAGAGGAAACAGCGGGGCCGGGAGAGATCAGAACGGGGAAGGGAGAGAGGAAATGGCGGGGCCAGGAGAGATCAGAACAGAGAAGGGAGAGAGGAAACAGCGGGGCCAGGAGAGTTCAGAACGGGGAAGGGAGAGAGGAAACAGCGGGGCCAGGAGAGATCAGAACCGGGAAGGGAGAGAGGAAACGATGGGGCCGGGAGAGATCAGAACAGGGAAGGGAGAGAGGAAATGGCGGGGCCAGGAGAGATCAGAACGGGGAAGGGAGAGAGGAAACAGCGGGGCCAGGAGAGATCAGAACGGGGAAGGGAGAGAGGAAACAGTGGGGCCAGGAGAGATCAGAATGGGGAAGGGAGAGAGGAAATGGCAGGGCCAGGAGAGATCAGAACGGGGAAGGGAGAGAGGAAACAGTGGGGCCAGGAGAGATCAGAACGGGGAAGGGAGAGAGGAAACAGTGGGGCCAGGAGAGATCAGAACGGGGAAGGGAGTGAGGAAACAGCGGGCCAGGAGAGATCGGGGAAGGGAGTGAGAGTGAGGAAACAGCGGGGCCAGGAGAGATCGGGGAAGGGAGAGAGGAAACAGTGGGGCCAGGAGAAATCAGAATGGGGAAGGGAGAGAGGAAACAGCAGGGCCGGGAGAAATCAGAATGGGGAAGGGAGAGAGGAAACAACAGGACCAGGAGAGATCAGAACAGGGAAGGGAGAGAGGAAACAACGGGGCCAGGAGAGATCAGAACGGGGAAGGGAGTGAGGAAACAGAGGGGCCAGGAGAGATCAGAACAGGGAAGGGAGAGAGGAAACAACGGGGCCAGGAGAGATCAGAACGGGGAAGGGAGAGAGGAAACGGCGGGACCGGGAGAGATCAGAACAGGGAAGGGAGAGAGGAAATGGCGGGGCCAGGAGAGATCAGAACGGGGAAGGGAGAGAGAAAACAGTGGGGCCAGGAGAGATCAGAACGGGGTAGGGAGAGAGGAAACAGCGGGGCCAGGAGAGATCAGAACGGGGAAGGGAGAGAGGAAACAGCGGGGCCGGGAGAGATCAGAACGGGGAAGGGAGAGAGGAAATGGCGGGGCCAGGAGAGATCAGAACAGAGAAGGGAGAGAGGAAACAGCGGGGCCAGGAGAGATCAGAACGGGGAAGGGAGAGAGGAAACAGCGGGGCCAGGAGAGATCAGAACGGGGAAGGGAGAGAGGAAACGATGGGGCCGGGAGAGATCAGAACAGGGAAGGGAGAGAGGAAATGGCGGGGCCAGGAGAGATCAGAACGGGGAAGGGAGAGAGGAAACAGCGGGGCCAGGAGAGATCAGAACGGGGAAGGGAGAGAGGAAACAGCGGGGCCAGGAGAGATCAGAGCGGGGAAGGGAGAGAGGAAACAGCGGGGCCAGGAGAGATCAGAGCGGGGAAGGGAGAGAGGAAACAGTGGGGCCAGGAGAGATCAGAACGGGGAAGGGAGAGAGGAAACAGTGGGGCCAAGAGAGATCAGAACGGGGAAGGGAGAGAGGAAACGGCGGGCCAGGAGAGATCAGAACGGGGAAGGGAGAGAGGAAACAGCGGGGCCAGGAGAGATCAGAACGGGGAAGGGAGAGAGGAAACAGCGGGGCCAGGAGAGATCAGAACGGGGAAGGGAGAGAGGAAACAGCGGGGCCAGGAGAGATCAGAACGGGGAAGGGAGAGAGGAAACGATGGGGCCGGGAGAGATCAGAACGGGGAAGGGAGAGAGGAAACAGCGGGGCCAGGAAAGATCAGAACGGGGAAGGGAGAGAGGAAACAGCGGGGCCAGGAGAGATCAGAACGGGGAAGGGAGAGAGGAAACGGTGGGGCTGGGAGAGATCAGAACAGGGAAGGGAGAGAGGAAACAGCGGGGCCAGGAGAGATCAGAACGGGGAAGGGAGAGGAGAAATGGCAGGGCCAGGAGCAATTAGAACAGGGAAGGGAGAGAGGAAACAGCGGGACCAGGAGAGATCAGAACGGGGAAGGGAGAGAGGAAACAGCGGGGCCAGGAGAGATCAGAACGGGGAAGGGAGAGAGGAAACGATGGGGCCGGGAGAGATCAGAACAGGGAAGGGAGAGAGGAAATGGCGGGGCCAGGAGAGATCAGAACGGGGAAGGGAGAGAGGAAACAGCGGGGCCAGGAGAGATAAGAACGGGGAAGGGAGAGAGGAAACAGTGGGGCCAGGAGAGATCAGAGCGGGGAAGGGAGAGAGGAAACAGCGGGGCCAGGAGAGATCAGAGCGGGGAAGGGAGAGAGGAAACAGTGGGGCCAGGAGAGATCAGAACGGGGAAGGGAGAGAGGAAACAGTGGGGCCAAGAGAGATCAGAACAGGGAAGGGAGGGAGGAAACAGCGGGGCCAGGAGAGATCAGAACGGGGAAGGGAGAGAGGAAACGGTGGGGCTGGGAGAGATCAGAACAGGGAAGGGAGAGAGGAAATGGCGGGCCAGGAGAGATCAGAACGGGGAAGGGAGAGAGGAAACAGCGGGGCCAGGAGAGATCAGAACGGGGAAGGGAGAGAGGAAACAGCGGGGCCAGGAGAGATCAGAACGGGGAAGGGAGAGAGGAAACGGTGGGGCTAGGAGAGATCAGAACAGGGAAGGGAGAGAGGAAACAGCGGGGCCAGGAGAGATCAGAACGGTTAAGGGAGAGGAGAAATGGCAGGGCCAGGAGCAATCAGAACAGGGAAGGGAGAGAGGAAACAGCGGGGCCAGGAGAGATCAGAACGGGGAAGGGAGAGAGGAAACAGCGGGGCCAGGAGAGATCAGAATGGGGAAGGGAGAGAGGAAACGATGGGGCCGGGAGAGATACGAACAGGGAAGGGAGAGAGGAAATGGCGGGGCCAGGAGAGATCAGAACGGGGAAGGGAGAGAGGAAACAGCGGGGCCAGGAGAGATCAGAACGGGGAAGGGAGAGAGGAAACAGCGGGGCCAGGAGAGATCAGAGCGGGAAAGGGAGAGAGGAAACAGCGGGGCCAGGAGAGATCAGAGCGGGGAAGGGAGAGAGGAAACAGTGGGGCCAGGAGAGATCAGAACGGGGAAGGGAGAGAGGAAACAGTGGGGCCAAGAGAGATCAGAACGGGGAAGGGAGGGAGGAAACAGTGGGGCCAGGAGAGATCAGAACGGGGAAGGGAGAGAAGAAATGGCAGGGCCAGGAGAGATCAGAACGGGGAAGGGAGAGAGGAAACAGCGGGGCCAGGAGAGATCAGAACGGGGAAGGGAGAGAGGAAACAGCGGGGCCAGGAGAGATCAGAACAGGGAAGGGAGAGAGGAAATGGCGGGCCAGGAGAGATCAGAACAGGGAAGGGAGAGAGGAAATGGCGGGCCAGGAGAGATCAGAACAGGGAAGGGAGAGAGGAAACAGCGGGGCCAGGAGAGATCAGAACGGGGAAGGGAGGGAGGAAACAGTGGGGCCAGGAGAGATCAGAACGGGGAAGGGAGAGAAGAAATGGCAGGGCCAGGAGAAATCAGAAAGGGGAAGGGAGAGAGGAAATGGCGGGGCCAGGAGAGATCAGAACGGGGAAGGGAGAGAGGAAACAGCGGGGCCAGGAGAGATCAGAACGGGGAAGGGAGAGAGGAAACGGTGGGGCCGGGAGAGATCAGAACAGGGAAGGGAGAGAGGAAATGGCGGGCCAGGAGAGATCAGAACGGGGAAGGGAGAGAGAAAACAGCGGGGCCAGGAGAGATCAGAACGGGGAAGGGAGAGAGGAAACAGCGGGGCCGGGAGAGATCAGAATGGGGAAGGGAGAGAGGAAACAGTGGGGCCAGGAGAGATCAGAACGGGGAAGGGAGAGAGGAAACAGCGGGGCCAGGAGAGATCAGAACGGGGAAGGGAGAGAGGAAACGGTGGGGCTGGGAGAGATCAGAACAGGGAAGGGAGAGAGGAAACAGCGGGGCCAGGAGAGATCAGAACGGGGAAGGGAGAGGAGAAATGGCAGGGCCAGGAGAGATCAGAACAGGGAAGGGAGAGAGGAAACAGCGGGGCCAGGAGAGATCAGAACGGGGAAGGGAGAGAGGAAACAGCGGGGCCAGGAGAGATCAGAACGGGGAAGGGAGAGAGGAAACGATGGGGCCAGGAGAGATCAGAACGGGGAAGGGAGAGAGGAAACAGCGGGGCCAGGAGAGATCAGAACGGGGAAGGGAGAGAGGAAACAGCGGGGCCAGGAGAGATCAGAACGAGGAAGAGAGAGAGGAAACAGTGGGGCCAAGAGAGATCAGAACGGGGAAGGGAGGGAGGAAACAGTGGGGCCAGGAGAGATCAGAACGGGGAAGGGAGAGAAGAAATGGCAGGGCCAGGAGAGATCAGAACGGGGAAGGGAGAGAGGAAACAGCGGGGCCAGGAGAGATCAGAACGGGGAAGGGAGAGAGGAAACGGTGGGGCCGGGAGAGATCAGAACAGGGAAGGGAGAGAGGAAATGGCGGGCCAGGAGAGATCAGAACAGGGAAGGGAGAGAGGAAACAGCGGGGCCAGGAGAGATCAGAACGGGGAAGGGAGGGAGGAAACAGTGGGGCCAGGAGAGATCAGAACGGGGAAGGGAGAGAAGAAATGGCGGGGCCAGGAGAAATCAGAAAGGGGAAGGGAGAGAGGAAATGGCGGGGCCAGGAGAGATCAGAACGGGGAAGGGAGAGAGGAAACAGCGGGACCAGGAGAGATCAGAACGGGGAAGGGAGAGAGGAAACAGCGGGGCCAGGAGAGATCAGAATGAGGAAGGGAGAGAGGAAACAGCGGGGCCAGGAGAGATCAGAACGGGGAAGGGAGAGAGGAAACAGCGGGGCCAGGAGAGATCAGAACGGGGAAGGGAGAGAGGAAACAGTGGGGCCAGGAGAGATCAGAACGGGGAAGGGAGAGAGGAAACAGTGGGGCCAGGAGAGATCAGAGCGGGGAAGGGAGAGAGGAAACAGCGGGGCCAGGAGAGATCAGAACGGGGAAGGGAGAGAGGAAACAGTGGGGCCAGGAGAGATCAGAACGGGGAAGGGAGGGAGGAAACAGTGGGGCCAGGAGAGATCAGAACGGGGAAGGGAGAGAAGAAATGGCAGGGCCAGGAGAGATCAGAACGGGGAAGGGAGAGAGGAAACAGCGGGGCCAGGAGAGATCAGAACGGGGAAGGGAGAGAGGAAACGGTGGGGCCGGGAGAGATCAGAACAGGGAAGGGAGAGAGGAAATGGCGGGCCAGGAGAGATCAGAACAGGGAAGGGAGAGAGGAAACAGCGGGGCCAGGAGAGATCAGAACGGGGAAGGGAGGGAGGAAACAGTGGGGCCAGGAGAGATCAGAACGGGGAAGGGAGAGAAGAAATGGCAGGGCCAGGAGAGATCAGAACGGGGAAGGGAGAGAGGAAACAGCGGGGCCAGGAGAGATCAGAACGGGGAAGGGAGAGAGGAAACAGCGGGGCCAGGAGAGATCAGAACGGGGAAGGGAGAGAGGAAACAGTGGGGCCGGGAGAGATCAGAACGGGGAAGGGAGAGAGGAAACAGTGGGGCCAGGAGAGATCAGAGCGGGGAAGGGAGAGAGGAAACAGTGGGGCCAGGAGAGATCAGAGCGGGGAAGGGAGAGAGGAAACAGCGGGGCCAGGAGAGATCAGAACGGGGAAGGGAGAGAGGAAACAGTGGGGCCAGGAGAGATCAGAGCGGGGAAGGGAGAGAGGAAACAGTGGGGCCAGGAGAGATCAGAACAGGGAAGGGAGAGAGGAAACAGCGGGGCCAGGAGAGATCAGAACGGGGAAGGGAGGGAGGAAACAGTGGGGCCAGGAGAGATCAGAACGGGGAAGGGAGAGAAGAAATGGCAGGGCCAGGAGAGATCAGAACGGGGAAGGGAGAGAGGAAACAGCGGGGCCAGGAGAGATCAGAACGGGGAAGGGAGAGAGGAAACAGTGGGGCCGGGAGAGATCAGAACGGGGAAGGGAGAGAGGAAACAGTGGGGCCAGGAGAGATCAGAGCGGGGAAGGGAGAGAGGAAACAGTGGGGCCAGGAGAGATCAGAGCGGGGAAGGGAGAGAGGAAACAGCGGGGCCAGGAGAGATCAGAACGGGGAAGGGAGAGAGGAAACAGTGGGGCCAGGAGAGATCAGAGCGGGGAAGGGAGAGAGGAAACAGTGGGGCCAGGAGAGATCAGAACAGGGAAGGGAGAGAGGAAACAGCGGGGCCAGGAGAGATCAGAACGGGGAAGGGAGAGAAGAAATGGCACTTTCACCCCCTTCCTGCCCAGACCAATTTTCAGCTTTCAGCGCTGTCACACTTTGAATGACAATTGCGCGGTCATGCTACACTGTATCCATATGACATTTTTATCATTTTCTTTTTTCACACAAACTGAGCTTTCTTTTGGTGGTATTTAATCATCATTGGAGGGTTTTATTTTTTGCCAAACAAAAAAAGACCGAAAATTTTAAATAAAACGTTTTTCATATTTTGGTATAAAATTTTGCAAACAGGTATTTTTTCTCCCTTACTGATGGGCACTGATAGGCGGCACTGGTGGGCACTGATCAGGAGGCACTGATGAGGCTGCACTGATAGGTGGCACTGATGGGCACTGGCGTAAACTGATCAGGAGGCACTGATGAGGCTGCACGGATAAGTGGCAAGGAAAGGTGGCACTTATAGGCGGCACTGATGGGCACTGATAGGTGGCACTGGTGGACATTGATAGGCAGCACTGATGGGCAAAGATAGGTGTCACTGATGGTCAGCACTGGTGGGCACTGATGATGAGGCACTGATGATGAGGCACTGATGGGCACTGATTGTCAGTACTGATGGGGACTGCTACTTGATACTGGTGGGCACGGATTTGCAGCACTGATAGATGCCACTAGTGGGCACTGCTTAGCAGTACTGATGGGCACTGATAGGTGGCACTGGTGAGCACTGATTTGCAGTACTGATGGGCACTGATAGGTGGCACTGGTGAGTCTGATTTGTAGTACTGATAGGCACTGATATGTGGCACTGGTGGGTACAGATTTGCAGCACTGGAGGGCACAGATTTGCAGCACTGATGGGCATTAAGGGGATCGATGGCCCTCATGCTGACATCATAAAGGGAAAAAAAAGCTGGTGACCGGCTTCTGTTTACTTGCCTGACAGCTAATCCCGAGGTAAAGGGCCCGCTCTGATTGGCCCTTTACCCTGCTGTGTGATACGCTGAGTCCCAAGAACTCAGCGATCACAGAACGCACCGTGCGAGAACAGGAGGACGCACATGGACGCCCTCCCGGCATTTGAGGTCCCCGCTGTAGCCGTCTTTCAGCTATAGCCAGGACATTGCTGCAGCTTTAAGTCACACAAAAATGAACGCTGGGAACATGGGGTGTGACTGCGGGGTCCAAAGTCGCATGACAAGTTGCACAATTGTGAATGGGGCCTTAGGTTTTTATCTGGTGATCCAGCCAGCAAGTTTGTTGTTTTTCAAAAGAACAAACTCTCCAGCAGAATGTATCAGTTACAGGGATGAGACAAACCATTTAGTAGCGGTGCTTACAATGATTGGCTTTTATTTATTTGTATAAAACCTTTATCCCAAAAGGAAAAAAACTTTAAGTTATTATAAAGTATGAGCTGGAGTTTGCCTTTAATTTGTTAGTGTATTCAAATCTGCTAATCCATCTAACACTCCCCTCCCCCCTGACTGATTAATGCTGCTGTCCAAAGGTGCCCCCTGTGCTCCTTCCTTCAGAGTTGAGGGGGGGAGGCACTCTAATACAGGAGGTCAGATGTGTTACTGGTCAGATCACCAGGTGAAAACAGAGGGAAAAAAGCCGAAAACAGGAAAACTAACGCAGCCGCCACATCCAATGGTGGGTAAGCTGAAATATGTGAGATTTCTGGTTTTGGGTTTATTACTGCTTTAATCTGTGTCTTTAATCATTGCTCGGAGTTCAGCTTTAAACAAGAAGAAGAAAGTATGATGAAAACCAGAAAATTGCAGGACCATAAAAAAACAGAACTCCGGAGTGAGAATATCTGACTGACTTGTAGCGCCCTCTGGTGACATTATTGTTACATGTCACCTTGGGTCTTGAAATGTTATACTCTGAGGAAGACTATAAAAACACATCAGATCTCAATGGGGAAAAATATGCTGGATATCTATACTGGTATGGACTGGGTAATGTGCTAGGATCTATACTGGTATGGACTGAGTAATGTGTTTGGATCTATACTGGTATGGACTGGGTAATGTGTCAGGATCTATACTGGTATGGGCTGGGTATTGTGTTGAGATCTATACTGGTATGGACTGGATAATGTGTTAGGATCTATACTGGTATGGGCTGGGTGATGTGTTAGGATCTATACTGGTATGGACTGGGTAATGTGTCAGGATCTATACTGGTATGGACTGGGTAATGTGTTGAGATCTATACTGGTATGGACTGGATAATGTGTTAGGATCTATACTGGTATGGGCTGGGTGATGTGTTAGGATCTATACTGGTATGGACTGGGTAATGTGTTAGGATCTATACTGGTATGGACTGGGTAATGTGTTCGGATCTATACTGGTATGGACTGGGTAATGTGTCAGGATCTATACTGGTATGGGCTGGGTATTGTGTTGAGATCTATACTGGTATGGACTGGATAATGTGTTAGGATCTATACTGGTATGGGCTGGGTGATGTGTTAGGATCTATACTGGTATGGACTGGGTAATGTGTCAGGATCTATACTGGTATGGACTGGGTAATGTGTTGAGATCTATACTGGTATGGACTGGATAATGTGTTAGGATCTATACTGGTATGGGCTGGGTGATGTGTTAGGATCTATACTGGTATGGACTGGGTAATGTGTTAGGATCTATACTGGTATGGACTGGGTAATGTGTTAGGATCTATACTGGTATGGACTGGGTAATGTGTCAGGATCTATACTGGTATGGACTGGGTATTGTGTTGAGATCTATACTGGTATGGACTGGATAATGTGTTAGGATCTATACTGGTATGGGCTGGGTGATGTGTTAGGATCTATACTGGTATGGACTGGGTAATGTGTTAGGATCTATACTGGTATGGACTGGGTAATGTGCTAGGATCTATACTGGTATGGACTGGGTAAGGTGTTAGGATCTATACTGGTATGGACTGAGTAAAGTGTTAGGATCTATACTGGTATGGACTGAGTAAAGTGTTAGGATCTATACTGGTATGGACTGGGTAATGTGTTGGGATATACTGTATACTGGTATGGGCTGGATAATGTGTGAGGATCTATACTGGTATGGACTGTGTGATGTGTTAAGCCTCGTACACACGTACTGATTGTCGGCCGAACGATCGGCCGTCTTTTGTCCCCAGGCTGTCGGTGTCTGTTGAAAAGTCCTAAAGACTGCACAAGAATTTTGTCCGCCGACTACAGCTGACTGCAGAAGTGATGTCATGTAATGGTTAACTTTCCCTGTGTTTTTTCTTTTCTGAGCATGCCCAGCCTTGCAAATCTGCTGTCTGTCGGCCGAATTCTGTACTGACTGGCAAACAATCGGCCGTTCTGGTGTCGGCATACAAAAATTTTGATGCCTGCACGACAGATTCTTTTCGGCCGAAAGTGCGCTGTCGGCTGTCGGAAGCATCATACTAACAAGCCGAAAATCGGCCGATCGTTCGGCGGCCGAACATTTTCGGCCGACAATCTGCACGTGTGTATGGGGCATTAGGGTCTATGCTGGTATGAATTGGTAGAATAAAGACCCTGATTATCGGCATAACATTATCTTTCTCATTATACCAAAAAATTGGGCTAACTTTACTTTTTCTTTTTTTCAAGATTCATTAAAGTGTATTTTTTTCCAAAAAATTACGTTTGAAAGACCGCTGCACAAATACATTGAAAATATTGCAACAACCGCCATTTTATTCTCTAGGTTCTCTGCTAAAAAATATATATATACAGTATATAATGTTTGGGTGTTAAAAGTAATTTTCTAGCAAAAAATACTGAATTTAACTTGTGAGCAACAAATGTCCGGAATAGGTTTAGTCTTTTAACTGCCCTCATTTACAGACGGAAGTTAATTCTTTCGATCTAAAAGAAGGAAATGATACATTGTATAACATGTAGAGGTGCCAGAACAAACACTCAAAATCACGACACTTGGGTGTGAATGCAGCCTAAGAGTTGATTGGATGGAAGGGACACCCCCCCCCCCTTTCACACAGCACACAGGAACAGAGCTGGGGCTGTCAATCACAGGCTGTGTGCTGGAGCTCCCTCCCCTGTCACCATGTATATCTTGGTGTCAGGAAAACGTGTCAGAAATGACTCATGCAGATAGAAGAGGAGAGGGGAGGAGACTCATGCAGATAGCAGAGGAAGGAGGAGGGAGGAGGAGAGGGGAGTAGAGGGGAGAGGGGAGGAGACTCATGCAGATAGCAGAGGAGGGAGGAGGAGAGGGGAGGAGACTCATGCAGATAGCGGAGGAGGGAGGAGGAGAGGGGAGGAGACTCATGCAGATAGCAGAGGAAGGAGGAGGAGAGGAGACTCATGCAGATAGCGGAGGAGGGAGGAGGAGAGGGGAGGAGACTCATGCAGATAGCAGAGGAAGGAGGAGGAGAGGAGAGGAGACTCATGCAGATAGAAGAGGAGAGAGGAGGGGGGAGGAGACTCATGCAGATAGCAGAGGAAGGAGGAGGGGAGGGGAGTAGAGGGGAGGGGGGAGGAGACTCATGCAGATAGAAGAGGAGAGAGGAGGGGGGGAGGAGACTCATGCAGATAGCAGAGGAAGGAGGAGGGGAGGGGAGTAGAGGGGAGGGGGGAGGAGACTCATGCAGATAGAAGAGGAGAGAGGAGGGGGGAGGAGACTCATGCAGATAGCAGAGGAAGGAGGAGGGTAGGGGAGTAGAGGGGAGGGGGGAGGAGACTCATGCAGATAGCAGAGGAAGGAGGAGGGGAGGAGAGGAGACTCATGCAGATAGCGGAGGAGGGAGGAGGAGAGGGGAGGAGACTCATGCAGATAGAAGAGGAGAGAGGAGGGGGGAGGAGACTCATGCAGATAGCAGAGGAAGGAGGAGGGGAGGGGAGTAGAGGGGAGGGGGGAGGAGACTCATGCAGATAGAAGAGGAGAGAGGAGGGGGGGAGGAGACTCATGCAGATAGCAGAGGAAGGAGGAGGGGAGGGGAGTAGAGGGGAGGGGGGAGGAGACTCATGCAGATAGCAGAGGAAGGAGGAGGGGAGGGGAGTAGAGGGGAGGGGGGAGGAGACTCATGCAGATAGAAGAGGAGAGAGGAGGGGGGAGGAGACTCATGCAGATAGCAGAGGAAGGAGGAGGGGAGGGGAGTAGAGGGGAGGGGGGAGGAGACTCATGCAGATAGAAGAGGAGAGAGGAGGGGGGAGGAGACTCATGCAGATAGCAGAGGAAGGAGGAGGGAGGAGGGGAGGGGAGTAGAGGGGAGGGGGGAGGAGACTCATGCAGATAGCAGAGGAAGGAAGCAGCAGACAGAAATGGCACTTAGTGCTCTGGACTGAGAGAAGTACACACTATAGAGGGATATGCTTCTTTTTTATGTCAGTTTAAGCATTTTGCTGCGGTGAGTTGACACACGCATGTTATCGTGTCCTGGACCTATGTTTGATTGGTCGTTCCTCCATATCTCGCTCCACAGATCTTGGACCGGACATGGCGATGCAGATTTCGGCGGCGGGGCCGGCACAGCGCACTCTGGGATCGGAGGAGTACAGTCTGTACAGCAGTTTGAGTGAAGAAGAACTGATACAGATGGCCATCGAGCAGAGTCTGTCTGAAGAGGGCGCCAGCCAACCAGCCATCCACAGCCAGCAGAAGAGGTCCAACACAGAGCCGACCGCCCCCAGCTGGAACCAGAGACACGCCCACCGACCGACTCCGCCCGCTAACAGGTAACCTTATTCCAAAGTGTGAGAATGAAGAGACATCACTTGTTGAAGCTGAAGTTAAACTGATTATAATTTGCCTTCCCTGCACCCCCCCTTCCCCCTCCTTCCCCCATCAACATTTCCATGACATATTTTATTTTAGTCCCAATGATGTCATCACTGGGTCTCTGGGCTTCTCTATGCAATGCAAGCAGATCATGGCTGGTGGGAGGGGCCAGCAGGGGGCTGTACATAACTTCCTAAAAACATCACAGCACCCTCCCTCAGTACTCCCTCTAGAGTCGCATTGTAACCACCATATGGAGCATACAAGATACATTGTAACAATTCTAGAGAAAGCTGGAGGGAATTACCAAATTATTGGGGATCCAGTAATAACAACGGTTACATTTATTAGCTCATCTCCTCTATCATTCTCTAAAATTGTTATATTGTATCTCTTCTAGCTAAGATTTATTTCCTATGATCCTCAGCTCCATCTAGTGGCCATAAAGTGGTATTTTCCATATGCACTGAGGTTCGTTCCTAACCAACATACAATAAACATAGTATGTATCAGGGGAAAAAAAAAATGTGGCCACTAGATGGAACTGTGGGGCATAGGAAATAAATATATCTAAGAAAGAAGAGATCCAAAATAACATTTTTTTGAGAATGCTGGACAGAAGTATCAAATTAATAGGGATCCCCTAGTACCAATGGTTACATTTATTTGCTAATTCCCTCCAGTGTTCTCTAGAATTGTTACATTGTATCTCTTTTTTCTTAGATGTGTTTATTACCTATGCCCCACAACTCCATCTAGTGGCCATAATTCATTTTTTCCCTGATTTATTCTATGCTTGTTTGAAACGAACCTCAGTGCATCTGGAAAATACCCCTTTTTGCCACTGGATGGAGCTGAGGATCATAGGAAATAAATCTTAGCTAGAAGAGATACAATGTAACAATTTTAGAGAATGATAGAGGAGATTAGCTAATAAATGTAACCATTGTTATTACTGGATCCCCAATAATTTGGTAATTCCCTCCAGTGTTCTCTAGAATTGTTACATTGTATCTCTTCTTACTTAGATGTATTTATTTCCTATGATCCTCAGCTCCATCTAGTGACCATAAAGTGGTATTTTCCACTATGGAAATACCATATAGTGGTATATGCGATGTCTGTCATCGCATATGTGTGAACCGGCACTCAATGGGGATCCCCTGGCAGCAATGGTTACATTTATTTGATAATTCCCTCCAGTGTTCTCTAGAATTGTTACATTGTGTCTGTTCTAGATAAGAAGTATTTATTTCCTATGATCTTCAGCTCCATCTAGTGGCCATAATGTAGTATTTTCCTGATTTACTCTGTGTTCATTATGAATGAACTGATCTCTGCTGCAGATTGGATAGGAGTGTAGAAATGAAAGTTGTTGTAGAAGTGACAGTTGGAGGTTTATGTGAGATTTTAGTGATGAGGATTTCTCTCCTGTACAGGAAGATCACTTATTATCTCCATCACACCCAGAATTTTGGATTTCTAATGAAATTAAAGACAGATTTTGCGGCACACAATGGAGGTCTATGTGGGAATTCCCGGGTGACGGCTCGGCTATGATCTCCTCTGTTTGTTATGTAGAAGAAAAAACACTCCGAGAAAAGAAAACAAAGAATGTCAGAAAGCAGATCCGTCCCCCCGAATCCCAGGGGGATCCCCCATACAGGAGCCAATAAAGAGGAGCTGTCATTACAGGAGTGCAGCTTCCCGGCATCACCGTCATCCTCACCTTTATCTAAATCCCCCTCTGCCCCCCCCCCCACCTTCACCTAAATCCCCCCTCTGCCCCCCTCACTTTCACCTAAATCCCCCCTCTGCCCCCCTCACTTTCACCTAAATCCCCCCTCTGCCCCCCCACCTTCACCTAAATCCCCCCTCTGCCCCCCTCACTTTCACCTAAATCCCCCCTCTGCCCCCCTCACTTTCACCTAAATCCCCCCTCTGCCCCCCCACCTTCACCTAAATCCCCCCTCTGCCCCCCCACCTTTACCTAAATCCCCCCTCTGCCCCCCCACCTTCACCTAAATCCCCCCTCTGCCCCCCCACCTTCACCTAAATAATCCCCTCTCTGCCCCCCACCTTCACCTAAATCCCCCCTCTGCCCCCCCCACCTTCACCTAAATCCCCCCTCTGCCCCCCACCTTCACCTAAATCCCCCCTCTCCCCCCCACCTTCACCTAAATCCCCCCTCTCCTTCACCTAAAACCCCCTCTGCCCACCCACCTTCACCTAAATCCCCCCTCTGCCCACCCATATTCACCTAAATCCCCCCTACCCCCCACCTTCACCTAAATCCCCCCTCTGCCCCCCCCCACCTTCACCTAAATCTCCCCTCTGCCCCCCCCCCCACCTTCACCTAAATCCCCCCGCTGCCCCCCCAACTTCACGTAAATCCTCCCTCTGCCCCCCAACTTCACCTAAATCCCCCCTCTGCCCCCCCAACTTCACCTAAATCCCCCCTCTGCCCCCCACCTTCACCTAAATCCCCCCCTCTGCCCCTTCAGTCTTGCACAGTTGTACCGCCTCCTCTCCTGGACTGAAACAGCTTCCTCTGTTTTCCCCGCACACTGCGAGCGTCTCACTATGTGCATTAGAAGCTGCAGGCAGTCAGATAGACCTCCGGAGGACACCCAGTATCATGTAGTCTTTTCCACCCTGGCCCGCCCCTTTTAATCATTAGATTTCAGTTATTTTTTAATCACTGAGGCTTGGCACCCCATGTGGGCGTTACCTGTACAAATACAGCCTGCCTAGGAACGCCCACTCCTCCAGACTGACACCCACCCATCCAGGCATTTTTTGATTTTTGCATAACTCCTCCCAAGAGCGAACTCAGCAGCTTCTGTGAGAATCAAGCAAAAAAAGAACGTTCTTAGGGGTATTTTCACCTCTGGTCGAATGTACTTTAAATATTATGGGCAGTAGTAAAGATCGGCTTATTCATAACAGTGATTCAGGAAAATACCACTTTATGGCCACCAGATGGAGCCGAGGATCACAGGAAATAAATACAACTTAGTGACAAGAGACACAATGTAACAACACTAGAGACAGCTGGAGGGAATTAGTAAATAAATGTAACCATTGCTACTACTACTATGGGACCTCTATTAATTTGATCATTCCTCCAGCGTTCCCTAGAATTGTTACATTGTATCTCTTTTTACTGAAATGTATTTATTTCCTATGATCTTTAGCTCCATCTAGTGGCCATATTGCAGTATTTTCTGGATTTAATTGATGTTCATTATATGTTTGTTATGAATGAACCTGAGTGAATCGGGAAAATACCACTTTTTGGCCAGTAGATGGAGCCGAGGATCATAGAAAATAAATACATATTAGTGAGAAAAGATACATTGTCTTATCATTATTATTATAATACAGGATTTATATAGCGCCAACAGTTTGCGCTTGTTACACTTTCCATCTATTTGCCAATTCCCTCCAGAGTTCTCTAGAATTGTTACATTGTATCTCTTCTTACTAAGAAGTATTTATTTCCTATGATCCTCAGCTCCATCTGGTGGCCATACTGCAGTATTTTCCTGATTTAGTTGATATTCATTATATGTTTGTTATGAATGAACCCAAGTGAATCTGGAAAATACCACTTTATGGCCACCAGATGGAGCTGAGGATCATAGGAAATAAATAAAAAATAAAGTGACAAGATACACAATGTAACAATACCAGAGACTGCTGGAGGGAATTGGTAAATAAATGTAACCATTGCTACTACTACTATGGGGTCCTTTTTACTTTGATCATTCCCTCCAGCGTTCCCTAGAATTGTTACATTGTATCTCTTCTTACTGAGATGTATTTATTTCCTATGATCTTTACCTCCATCTAGTGGCCATATTGCAGTATTTTCCAGATTTGATCGATGTTCATTATATGCTTGCTTTGAATTAACCTGAGTGAATCGGGGAAATACCACTTTATGGCCACTAGATGGAGCCGAGGATCATAGGAAATAAATTCATATTTGTGAGAAAAGATACAATGTATTATTATTATTCAGGATTTTTATAGCGCCAACAGTTTGCACAGCGCTTTTCGATCGATGTTCATTATATGTTCATTATATCGGGAAAATACCAGGCAGACAGTACAGTTACCATACAATACATTGTACATACAATATGATTGTTACACTTTCCATCTATTTGCCAATTCCCTCCAGCGTTATCTAGAATTGTTCCATTGTATCTCTTCTTACTGAGATGTATTTATTTCCTATGATCTTTACCTCCATCTGGTGGCCATATTGCAGTATTTTCCGGATTTGATCGATGTTCATTATATGCTCGCTCTGAATTAACCTGAGTGAACCGGTAAAATACCACTTTCTAGCCACTAGATGGAGGTGAGGATCATAGAAAATAAATACATATTAATGAGAAAAGATACATTGTCTTATTATTATTCAGGATTTATATAGCGCCAACAGTTTGCGCAGCGATTTACAACATGAGGGCAGACAGTACAGTTACAATACAATTCAATACAGGAGGAATCAGAGGGCTCTGCTTGTTACACTTTCCATCTATTTGCCAATTCCCTCCAGCGTTCTCTAGAATTGTTTCATTGTATCTCTTCTTACTGAGATGTATTTATTTCCTATGATCTTTAGCTCCATCTAGTGGCCATAATGCTGCTCCTGGGAGGAGTACTGAGACAGGGTGCTGTTTTATATGAAGCCATGCATGACACTCTAATAGCCAGTGGTGTATTTAGGTTTTGTGCTACCCTAGGCCTGACTAAACTTGTGCATCCCCTAAATTAAATATGACCCACCCCTTCCTGTAAATACCACACCCCTTCCTGTCATCTGTAAACCACAACCACAGTCTATCAGTGCAGCCTCAGTAGTGCCCATCAGTGCTGCTTTATCAGTAGGACTGGCAATATACTAAAAGTGTAGCGCAAGCCGGCGGGGACCCTTTTCATGCGGGAGTCAGGAGGAGGCTGTTTTTTATTCCTGTGGGGTGCAGCTTTTTTTTTTGCTGCCCCCCTGCAAAGTGCCGCCCTAGGCCTGGGCTTTGTTGGCCTAGGCCAAGATACAGCACTGCTAATAGCCCCTCCCACCAGCCAGGATCTGCCTGCATTGCATAGAGAAGAACAGAGATCCGGTAATGACATCAGTAATGTGTGTAATATAAATGGAAAGGCTACAATGTAGGTGCGTTGTCTCACTGCTTTGGGGCGCCATTCAGAATGAAAATCACCGCAGCTCATGTCATGCGCATTATCACATACAGTATCTGACAAAAGTAAGTACACCCTCACATTTTTGTAAATATTTTATTCTATCTTTTCATGTGACAACACTGAAGAAATGAGACTTTGCTACAATGTAAAGTAGTGAGTGTACAGCTTGTATAACAGTGTAAATTTACTGTCCCCTCAAAATAACTCAACACACAGCCATTAATGTCTAAACCGCTGGCAACAAAAGTGAGTACACCCCTAAGTGACAATCTCCAAATTGGGCCCCAAAGTGTCAATATTTTGTGTGGCCGCCATTATTTTCCAGCACTGCCTTAACCCTCTTGGGCATGGAGTTCACCAGAGCTTCACAGGTTGTCACTGGAGTCCTCTTCCCCTCCTCCATGATGACATCACAGAGCTGGTGGATGTTAGAGACCTTGCGCTCCTCCACCTTCCATTTGAGGATCCCCACAGATGCTCAATAGGGTTTAGGTCTGGAGACATGCTTGGCCAGTCCATCACCTTTACCCTCAGCTTCTTTAGCAAGGCAGTGGTCATCTTGGAGGTGTTTGGGGTCGTTATGTTGGAATACTGCCCTGCCCCCCAGTCTCTGAAGGGAGGGGATCATGCTCTGCTTCAGTATGTCACAGTACATGTTGGCATTCATGGTTCCCTCAATGATCTGTAGCTCCCCAGTGCCGGCAGCACTCATGCAGCCCCAGACCATGACACTCCCACCACCATGCCTGACTGTAGGGAAGACACACTTGTCTTTGTACTCCTCACTTGGTTGCCCCCACACACGCCTGACACCATCTGACACCAAATAAGTTTATCTTGGTCTCATCAGAGCACAGGAGATGGTTCCAGTAATCCATGTCCTTAGTCTGCTTGTCTTCAGCAAACTCTTTGCAGGCTTTCTTGTCCATCATCTTTAGAAGAGGCTTCCTTCTGGGATGACAGCCATGCAGACCAATTTGATGCAGTGTGCGGCGTATGGTCTGAGCACTGACAGGCTGACGCCCCACCCCTTCAACCTCTGCAGCAATGCTGGCAGCACTCATACGTCTATTTCCCAAAGACAACCTCTGGATATGACGCTGAGCACGATCACTCAACTTCTTTGGTGGACCATGGTGAGGCCTGTTCTGAGTGGAACCTGTCCTGTTACACCGCTGTATGGTCTTGGCCACCGTGCTGCAGCTCAGTTTCAGGGTCTTGGCAATCTTCTTATAGCCTAGGCCATCTTTATGTAGAGCAACAATTCTTTTTTTCAGATCCTCAGAGAGTTCTTTGCCATGAGGTGCCATGTTGAACTTCCAGTGACCAGTATGAGAGAGTGAGAGCGATAACACCAAATTTAACACACCTGCCCCCCATTCACACCTGAGACCTTGTAACACTAACGAGTCACATGACACCGGGGAGGGAAAATGGCTAATTGGACCCAATTTGGACATTGTCACTTAGGGGTGTACTGGCATCCTGTGAAGCTCTGGTGAACTCCATGCCTAGGAGGGTTAAAGCAGTGCTGGAAAATAATGGCGGCCACACAAAATATTGACTCTTTGGGCCCAATTTGGACATTTTCACTTAGGGGTGTACTGACTTTTGTTGCCAGTGGTTTAGACATTAATGGCTGTGTGTTGAGTTATTTTGAGGGGACAGTAAATTTACACTGTTATACAAGCTGTACACTCACTACTTTACATTGTAGCAAAGTGTCATTTCTTCAGTGTTGTCACATGAAAAGATAGAATAAAATATTTACAGAAATGTGAGGGGTGTACTTACTTTTGTGACATACTGTATAACGCATATTTACTGCAACGTAGGAGTTTAAAGGGGCCCTCAGGTTCTATTTGCTTCTATGCGGTGTGGTAAGGAATGCGCTATGTCATACATTATCCTGCGTTGCATTGGCAGGCTGTTTATAATGGATGGGTTACCGGTGAACCCTGAAATCACACCTGGCCCTATATTTGCAGTGCATGCAGTAACGCATGTCAGGTGCATTAATGTAACGCAGAGGTGTAAATGCGTCCGGGTAGAAGCAGGCGCTATTCTGGTCATTTCAATCCCTGCCATGATTTTGGTGCATTTACAGCCTAAATCCTCCAATAATGGACGTGTGATGTGCATTGGGGGGGGGGGGGGGCGGACAATGAGGATGCAGAGCTCATTATGCTGACAGCTGCCCACCCCCTCCTCCATGAAGTGACAGATTATTACATATGCAATCAGCTGTACACCCCCCCCCCCCAAACCAGCTGTGCCCCTCCCCCACCCCCCACAGAGTGACAATGGTGTACAGAGTGGATCAGCCATTAGTGTGGGGGGTGGGGGGAGGGGGGGGCAGCTGAGTGGATTGAGTTAATGCTCTTCACTGTATGATGGAGTCGCTCTTCTATTTATAACCCGGAGATAGCGATGGGGGGGGGGGGGGTCGCAGATAATGGACGCAGTGAAGGGTCTCCATCCCTCCTAATGGCTCCACTTCAAGAATCTTTTGTCATTCCCTATCAGTCGCTCTCTGCAGAAAAGGAGAAATGCGTCTATATAGCGACTTTCCAATGGGTGCAAACACGATCCAATGGAGGGCGGAGGGGTTAGAGATCTCCCAATCCCGGCCTCCACTTAAAGAAGTCGCTCCCGGCAGAGCGCAGCCAACCTGCGACTCGCTAATATGACGCTGCAGCAATCTATTTAAATGGAAGTAGTAAGAATGGCGCAGCACAGAACACACGCGTGAAAACGCACGTCTTGCAGTTTGGGGTGTCGGGGCACCATTAGCCACCCTCAGTCCACAGCAACGCACAACGGTCCGCCTACACTAAAAAAAAAAAGTTCATGCACCTTTTTTGGTGCATGTTAGTGCTTTAGGTATCATTCGCACCTCCCCAGTGCCACGTGCCGCCGCCAATGCGCGTTACATGGTTAATGGCGCTCCAGCGGATTAACACAACGCATTTGTCGTTAACGTGTGAATGTGTCCTTATGGAGCTTCTTCAACACAACGCATGTTATTGCACTTTGTGTTAACGCGCCGCAGGGATGCAGACGGATGAAGCGCGTTATGTCGCGTGTTAACGTGCATTTCATTAAGGCAGCCTGCCGAAATCTGCCGGGCACCAAAAAAATGTCCCACATATCCAACGTGTCACGGAATTCTTGCTGCAACGCACAATGGCGCATTGCTGTTCTTTGCAGCCCACTGCAACATGTGTGTTCAAAATGACCAGCGCAGCAAGACGCGAGCGCATGTAAGGCATGTTGTCATGCATTGCGGTAATGCGCACATTGAGGGGTGCGTTCCGTCAGCGCAGAGATGTAAATCAGCCCTTTAACGATTGCAATGCGGCAACGCATGTGACATAAGCTGCTGCATTGCGGTGCCCTTCCTTTTGAACGCACTAAGGCAATGCGCATGCATGGAAAGCGCTGAATTACAAATTTTGTAAAGCATTCGATTTTTTTTTTTCTTGCGTCTGCATTTTTTTTTTGTGCTGCTTTAGCGCAATTTGCTTTACCACCCTGCGAAAAACGTAAATGGACCCTAAGCCTCCGGTAACATCTTTGCACTGTGGTAACGCATGTCTTAGCGCAATGTGCTTTACCACCCTGCAAAAAACATAAATGGACCCTAAGCCTCCGTTCACACCTTTGCACTGCGGTAACGCACGTCTCAGCACATGCATTTCTGCAATGTGTGAAAAAGTGTGTGTTGTGCATTCATTTTTAATGGCGCCCTAACGTGCCTTGTCAATGCATGTGCGTTTTAACACACCACAGAACACATTAGGGGCTCATTCACACCACAATGCATGCATTAATGCTTGCGTATTGCATTTTTTTGTAATGCGTTCTTGAGCATTTTACACGCGTTGCATTTGTTTTTTTGTTTTTTTTATGCACTGATTTGCCCTGCGTTTATGCACATCTTGCATGCATTTGAACGTACTGCGTTGCGCTATGCTGAGAAAACGCAGTGATTGCTGTAACTATTTTTCTCAGCGCTGAACAAATGCGATACAACCCTAATCCCAGCCTGAGGGTGCATGCACACCGGATGCGCTAGGGTGCGTTTGTGAGCGCATTTCCAACACGCAGCAATCAAAAAATAATTAATGCAGTTCACTGCAGTGCGTTGCATTGTTACATAGTTACAGACTAACTATGCAACTATGTAACAATGCAACGCACTGCTGTGAACTACATTAATTATTTTTTGATTGCTGTGGGTCGTAAATGCGCTCACAAACGCACGCCAGCACATCTGGTGTGCATGAACCCTCAGGCTGGGTTCACACCTAGCGCATTGTCAACGCACTTTTTTTTGTGCATTTTTTGCGCTACATGCAACAAACGCACCAAAGAAGCTCCTGGACCTTTCTGGGCATTGAGCTCTCTGCGGTTTTCTAAAGCGTGTCATTCATTTTGACGTAAAAACGCACATATGCGTGCTGCCTTTGAGGTGCCATTAGCAATGAACAGCATCACAAGAGCAATGCGGGTTTTTTGCGTGTTATATGAATGGGCATGAAATTGCCATGCGTTGGGAATGTGTAACTATGTAACAATGCAACGCACTGCTGTAAACTGCATCCATTATTTTGCGTCGGAAATGCACTCACAAACGCACCCCAGCGTGAACCCTCAGGCTGGGCTCACACCTAGCGCATTGTCAAGGCACTTTTTTTTTTGCATTTTGTGATGCATTTTTGTGCTACACGCATACATAACAAACGCACCAATGAAGCTCCTGGACCTTTCAATGCGTTTTTGAAGCGTGTAATTAATTTTGACATGAAAACGCACATCCGCTTGCCACCTTTGGGGTGCCATTAGTAATAAACAGCATTGCAAGAGCGATGCGTGTGTTTTTAATGCACATGAAATTGTCATGCGTTGGGAATGTGTACTATGAACTGTGAACTATGTAACAATGCAACATACTGCTGATGTGAATGGAGTTTAATGCACACGCTGTGCGTCGTGGTGCGCTGCCTTTCAAAAAAATAAACGCACTTTTTTATTTGCGTATTCGCATGAACGCCCTGATGTGAATGCAGCCTAATGTATTGCCGTGCATCATGGCGCGCTGCCTTTCAAAAAATAAAAAATAAACGCACTTTTTATCTGCGTGTTTGCATGAACGCTCTGATGTGAATGGAGCCTGATGGACTGCCGTGCGTCGTGGTGCGCTATCTTTTGAAAAAATAAACGCACTTTTATTTGCGCGTTCACATGAATGCTTAGATGTGAATGGAGCTTACTGCGCTGCTGTGCATTGTGGTGCGCTGCCTTTACGAAAAAATAAATGCACTTTTTGTTTACGCATTCGCATGAACACTCTGATGTGAATGGAGCCTAATGCACTGGCGTGCGTCGTGGTGCGCTGGCTTTCGAAAAAATAAACGCACTTTTTATTTGCGCATTCGCATGAACTCTCTGATGTGAAAGAAGTCGTGCATTGTGGTGCGCTGCCTTTTGAAAAAAAATAAAAAGTAAACGCACTTTTTATTTGCGCGTTCGCACGAACGCTTTGATGTGAAAGGAGCCTAATGCACTGGCTGTGCGTTGTGGTGCGATGCCTTTCGAAAAAATAAACGCACTTTTTATTTGCGCATTCGCATGAACGCTCTGATGTGAAAGAAGTCGTGCGTTGTGGTGCGCTGCCTTTTGAAAAAAAATAAAAAGTAAACGCACTTTTTATTTGCGCGTTCGCACGAACGCTTTGATCTGAATGGAGCCTAATGCACTGGCGTGCGTTGTGGTGCGCTGCCTTTCAAAAAAATAAACGCACTTTCTATTTGCGCATTCGCATGAACGCTCTGATGTGAAAGAAGCTGTGCGTTGTGGTGCGCTGCCTTTAGAAAAAATAAAAAGGAAACGCACTTTTTATTTGCGCGTTCGCATGAACGCTCTGATGTGAATGGAGCCTAATGCACTGGCGTGTGTCGTGGTGCGCTGGCTTTCGAAAAAATAAACGCACTTTTTATTTGCGCGTTCGCATGAACGCTCTGATGTGAAAGAAGCCGTGCGTTGTGGTGCGCAGCTGTTCTCAAAAATACAAAGAAATTAACTTTTTATTGGTGCGTTCAGAGCCCATAGAAATGAATTGGCCGCTCCAATCCAACGCACGTTAACATGCGAAGTTCACGTTCCCATTTACGCACCGCCTAGGCGTGAACGCCTTCATTGCACCTTCACACGAGCACTGCTGGTTGGAGAAGGTAAGCCCCCCCTCCCCCCCCCTAGAAAGGGGACAGTCCCAGCGTCACTCCTGGAGGTGACCCCCGGGGGCCCCTTGGACCTGTCGGGTGGATATGATTCCATTGTTGTCTTATATGGTCATTGAAATCTCCGGACATTTCCTCCCGGGGGCCAAAAATAATCGAGCAGCTGATTCCCCACCATCTGCTTCCATTCAGAGCTTCATCACTCGCACCGCCTGCCGTCCCCGCGTCCTCTCCTCCCGTCCCATCCCTCACCCGCCTGCCTGTCCTCTCCTCCCGTCCCTCACAAAAGCTGCCGCTATGATCTGCTTCTCTTACTCGGAATATTTCTCTCTCTTCCACGCGTGTCGACGCAACTCCAGGTCGTCCCCAGGAAACGCCGCCAACGCCAACCAGGACCTGAACCCGGACCGAGGTGGGGTGCTCCGCAAGAGATACGATGGGAGCTACTTCCGCACCAACCTGCCCGTGTAAGTCACCCGCCTGTCACTGCATGCTGTGTGCCGGGGTTTTGTCTTCTTCTGGATCCACGCAACAAAAGGGGGCGCATAGAAATTAGATACTGGTATGAACTGGGTAATGTGTTAGGATCTATAGTGGTATGGACTCAATAACGTGTTAGGATCTATACTGGTATGGACTGGGTAATGTGTTAGGATCTATAGTGGTATGGACTCGATAACGTGTTAGGATCTATACTGGTATGGACTGGGTAATGTGTTAGGATCTATACTGGTATGGAGTGGGTAATGTGTTTGGATCTATACTGGTATGGACTGGGTAATGTGTTAGGATCTATACTGGTATGGACTGGGTAACGTGTTAGGATCTATACTGGTATGGACTGGGTAACGTGTTAGGATCTATACTGGCATGGACCGGGTAACGTGTTAGGATCTATACTGGTATGGACTGGGTAATATGTTTAGATCTATACTGGTATGGACTGGGTAACGTGTTAGGATCTATACTGGGATGGACTGGGTAACATGTTGGGATCTATACTGGTATGGACTGGGTAACGTGTTAGGATCTATACTGGCATGGACCGGGTAACGTGTTAGGATCTATACCGGTATGGACTGGGTAATGTGTTAGGATCTATACTGGTATGGACTGGGTAATGTGTTAGGATCTATACTTGTACAGACTGGGTAATGTTTTAGGATCTATACTGGTATGGACTGTGTAACGTGTTGAGATCTATACTGGTATGGACTGGGTAACGTGTTGGGATCTATACTGTATGGACTGGGTAACATGTTAGGATCTATACTGGTATGGACTGTGTAACGTGTTGAGATCTATACTGGTATGGACTGGGTAACATGTTGGGATCTATACTGGTATGGACTGGGTAACATGTTAGGATCTATACTGGTATGGACTGGGTAACGTGTTGGGATCTATACTGGTATGGACTGGGTAACATGTTGGGATCTATACTGGTATGGACTGGGTAACATGTTAGGATCTATACTGGTATGGACTGGGTAATGTGTTACGATCTATACTGGTATGGACTGGGAAACGTGTTAGGATCTATACTGGTATGGACTGGGTCAACCTCTATAGGGTCCAGGTATGGCCTCATGCTACCAGTAGTGACACTGACCCCAGCCAAATGCAAAACTAGTGAGAAACAGTCAGAGAAGATGAGAAGGGAAAAAAATGTCAGTGGCCTCCACCTGTAAAACCATTCTTGTTTTGGAGGTTGTCTCATTGTTGCCCATCTAGTGCACCTGTTGGTAATTCCATTAACACCAAAGCATCTGAAACTGATTAACTGAGCAGATAAATATCCCAGGAGTTTCATTGACTTGGTGCTATACTCTGATTAAAAAGTGTTCCTTTAATTTTTTTGAGCAGTGCAGTTGTATATAAAATGCCCTTTTTATCTTTAAAAAAGTGTTTCCCAGCGCTAAACTTTTCATCCAATTTCTAAATTGCTGCATTTATAAATGTTTAAAGCCAATAAATAGGAATAATATTGGTGAAAAAAAAAAAAAAAAAGCTCTTTAACTAATCTTTATTTTGTACAATTCTCCTTTAAGGGGGCGTGGCAGGGGGGTGTGTCCTATGCCCACATACGTTTGCTTATAGGTGTCCCTCGTTCCCATCTCAGAAAGTAAGGCGGTGTGAAATCGCACTGAATTCAATACAATGTTTCCTACTGGATCTCGATCTGCCATCAATTTGGATACAAGCGATCACCAATAGGGCCCCATTCACCCCGGAGCGTTTACATTGGCAGGCAGAATCGCTGCGATCCCAAAACTGACGCTCATTCAGCCGCCATTCATTTTCAGTGGCATCTAAAGCACAGGCGCAGTTCTGCGATAAAACGCTCTGCAATCGCAGCAAAACCTTGTCACCCAAAATAAGCTCCTGTTCCTTTTTTTGGGCTGCGAGCTTCACGCAATGTGATTTGTCATGTGATAAATCGCAGGCAGAACTGCACCACGTTTTAGATGAAAATTGAAAAATTATGGCACCTGAACCCACGTTTTGTGATTGCGGGCAGAATTGCAGCGATTCTGCCACGGTCACCAAAAAGCCCAGGTGTGAATAACAATAATAATAACAACAACAGTAACAACAATAATAATAACGATAATAACAATAATAATAACAACAATAATAATAACAATAATAATGATAACAATAATAATAATAATTGTAACAATAATAATAACAATAATAATAACAATAATAATGATAACAATAATAATATTAACAATAATAATAATAATAATAATTGTAACAATAAACAATAATAATAACAAACAAACAACAATAGTTACAATATTAGGAAATAATAACATTATTATTATTAATAATAATAATAACAACAACAATAATAACAATAACGATAATAACAATAATAATGATAACAATAATAATAATTGTAACAATAATAACAATAATAATAATAACAACAATAATAATAATAACAATAATAACAATAATAATGATAACAATAATAATATTAACAATAATAATAATAATAATTGTAACAATAAACAATAATAATAACAAACAAACAACAATAGTTACAATATTAGGAAATAATAACATTATTATTATTAATAATAATAATAACAACAATAATAATAACAATAACGATAATAACAATAATAATGATAACAATAATAATAATTGTAACAATAATAACAATAATAATAATAACAACAATAATAATAATAACAATAATAACAATAATAATGATAACAATAATAATATTAACAATAATAATAATAATAATTGTAACAATAAACAATAATAATAACAAACAAACAACAATAGTTACAATATTAAGAAATAATAACATTATTATTAATAATAATAATAACAACAATAATAATAATAACGATAATAATAATTGTAACAATAATAATAACAACAAACAACAATATTTACAATATTAGGAAATAATAACATTAATAATAATAATAATAATAATAACAATAGTATTAGTAATAATAATATCAATATTAGTAACAATAACAATAGTAACAATAATAATAATAATAATAATAATAATAAAATAATAACAAATAATAACAATAATAATAATAATTATTATTGTAACAATAATAATAACAACAAACAACAATAGTTACAATATTAGGAAATAATAACATTATTATTAATAATAATAATAATAGCAATAGTATTAATAATAATAATATCAATAGTAGTAACAATAATAATAATAATAATAATAACAATTATAGTAATTAAACAATAATAATTTGAAATTAAACAAAAATATTAACAGCAACAAACAATATTAATAATAAAAATAATAATAACAACAATAACAATATTAATCATAATAGTAGTAGTAATAATAATAGTAATAATAATAATAATAATAAAGATATAACTGTAATTTACAACTGAAAGTTCTCGTTTTCACCATGCAATCTTAAAAACGAATTGATCGAAGTGCAATCATATTCATGAAGAAAATATTAGTGCTGTCGATCAATACAAAAAAGAGCAATAATTTTTACACCTTGGCCAATTGGCTACGTTTAATCAGATTGATCTAAATGGAGTTTTAAGCTGGCCATACGTTATACAATCTGATTGTACAATCTCCTTTAGATATACAGTAAACTATGTAGTAGAAGGGCCCGCGTTATTGGAAACAAATTGATTGGACAGATTCGGAAGGTCCTTATATTACATAATTAGAGTAAATCTATAATTGATTGCCCAGAGATTGTATGTTCAGATTGTCTAGAGTATGGTGACCCTAAATCAATCTAAAGGGAAGTTATAGCTTTTCGATTGTTTGTAGATTCGATCGATTTGCACTTCGAAAAAAAATAAAGCACACGAACCTGGAAGATTCACCTGTAGAGGATGATTGGTGAATGTCAGGTTCACCGTTTTATGAATACGCCCCGAAGCGTATCTCTACATGGAACATTTTGTTTTACTTTGGATAGGGTGGGGGAAGGGATAGACCCTCTGTCAGGTCTTTATTGCGGTCTGTGTCCCCACTGGGGAGGCACCAATCCCACTCTTCAGAGCAGGCAGAGAAATGGTGGAGGATGCGGACAGCAGTGGAAGAATGGTGTACTTAGTGTGATGTGGGAAGCAGGTACAGTGTTGAATGCTTTGGTGTATGCAGTCTGTCTGTGCTTTTATCTGCTTGCTGTACACTGTGTGTATGAGGCCTAAAGCTGACCATTGACAGATCACAATTCATACAAAAAAATCCCCATTGTTCCTGCCAGAAATCCAGTGCTGTCCTGTCATGCTGGAGATCGGACTAATCAGAAAGGAACGATCAGATCCTGATAGGATACTGCACTGCAGGGGCGTGTTCTGATGACGGATCCCGCAGGGGTGTGTTGTAATGACAGATCCCACAGGGGCATGTTTTACTGACACTTTTCCACAGGGGCGTGTTCCAATGATGGATCCGCAGGGGTGTGTTCTAATGATGGATCCCGCAGGGGCGTGTTCTGATGATGGATCCTGCAGGGGGAAGTTCAAATGATGGATCCCGCAGGGGCATGTTCTGATGACTGATCCTGCAGGGGCGTGTTCTACTGACAAATCCCACAGGGGCGTGTGGTAATGACAGGTCCAGCAGGGGCGTGTTCTGATGACGGATCCCACAGGGGCGTGTTCTGGTGCCTGATCCTGCAGGGGCATGTTCTACTGACAGATCCCGCAGGGGCGTGTTCTGGTGCCTGATCCTGCAGGGGCATGTTCTACTGACAGATCCCGCAGGGGCGTGTTCTGGTGCCTGATCCTGCAGGGGCATGTTCTACTGACAGATCCCGCAGGGACGTGTTCTGGTGCCTGATCCTGCAGGGGCATGTTCTACTGACAGATCCCGCAGGGGCGTGTTCTGGTGCCTGATCCTGCAGGGGCATGTTCTACTGACAGATCCCGCAGGGACATGTTCTGATGACTGATCCTGCAGGGGCGTGTTCTACTGACAAATCCCACAGGGGCGTGTGGTAATGACAGGTCCAGCAGGGGCGTGTTCTGATGACGGATCCTGCAGGGGCATGTTCTAATGACAGATCCCACAGGGGCGTGTTCTGGTGCCTGATCCTGCAGGGGCATGTTCTAATGACAGATCCCACAGGGGCGTGTTCTGATGCCTGATCCTGCAGGGGCGTGTTCTACTGACAAATCCCACAGGGGCGTGTGGTAATGACAGGTCCAGCAGGGGCGTGTTCTGATGACGGATCCTGCAGGGGCATGTTCTAATGACAGATCCCACAGGGGCGTGTTCTGGTGCCTGATCCTGCAGGGGCATGTTCTAATGACAGATCCCACAGGGGCGTGTTCTGATGCCTGATCCTGCAGGGGCATGTTCTACTGACAGATCCTGCAGGGGCGTGTTCTGGTGCCTGATCCTGCAGGGGCATGTTCTACTGACAGATCCCGCAGGGACATGTTCTGGTGCCTGATCCTGCAGGGGCATGTTCTACTGACGATTCCCACAGGGGCATGTTCTACTGATGAATCCCACAGGGGCATCATCACGTACCTGAAGGTGAGCCTGAAATGGTGAGGAAGGCCCCTCTTATGCCTCTGACCCGGGGCCCCCTGATAGTGCAGACAGGAGGCGCCGGAGTGTAGAGTAGCACGAGTTCCTGAAGGTTGCTGGAAGCAGGCCGGTGTCCACAGACCGAGAGATAGCCAGGTAAATCCGGTAAGCAGGTAGACGTGCAGGCAACAGGTGCTGGAGGCAGAAGTCAGGATAGCAGGGTAGGCTGACTGAACCCTCACAGACAGGGTGGTCAGATTTGGAGCAGACAGGAGCGTGGTGAGACAAGCCGGGTCAGAAGCCAATCGGTAGTGCAGAAGCCAGTAGGAGCAGACAGGAGCGGAGGTCAAGGGATAAGCCGGGTCAGTGCAGGTGGAGAGCAGAGGATGGTCAGGACAAGCCGGGTCTGGAACTTGGAAGCAGGATACAGGTTTGCAGGTAACAGGTTAACCAAGGCTGAAGACAAAGTAGCACTGGAGCTGAGCAAAGGCTGGGTTTAAATAGCCCATTTGTCGCCAGCATCTGTCACATGTTGCGTGCTCGCGAATGTGAGTTTGCGCATGCGCACGCGCATTTGCTATTGCCAAGTCTCTGGGGGTTTTAACAGAAGCACGTCTTTTCATGTGAATAGCAAACCTCTTCTTACAGGCATGTTGTATTGACAGGTCCCGCAGGGGCGTGTTCTGATGACAGATCCCGCAGGGGCTTGTTCTGATGACAGATCCCGCAGGGGCTTGTTCTGATGATGGATCCTACAGGAGCAAGTTCTAATGATGGATCTCGCAGGGCAGCTTTCTGATGCTGGTTCCCGCAGGGGTGTGTTCCGATGATGGATCCCACAGGGGTGTGTTCTAATGACGAATCCCGCAGGGGAGTGTTCTACTCATGGAACCCGCAGGGGCGTGTTCTGATGACAGATCCCACAGGGACATGTTCTAATGACAGATCCCGCAGGGGTGTGTTCTAATGACAGATCCCGCAGGGGCGTGTTCTGATCACAGATCCTGCAGGAGAGTGTTCTGATGATGGGCTTCGCAGGGACGTGTTATAATGACGGATCCCACAGGGATGTGTTCTACTGACGAATACCGCAGGGGCATGTTCTGATGACAGATCCCGCAGGGGCGTGTTCTGATGACAGATCCCGCAGGGGCGTGTTCTGATGACAGATCCCGCAGGGGCATGTTCTGATGACAGATCCCGCAGGGGCGTGTTCTGATGACAGATCCCGCAGGGGAGTGTTCTGATGACAGATCCCGCAGGGGAGTGTTCTGATGACAGATCCCGCAGGGGAGTGTTCTGATGACAGATCCCGCAGGTGCGTGTTCTGATGGACACCACAGACTCAGGGTGTTTTTTTTTTTCTTCCAGTGACATATTTTTTCTTTTCAGTGACACCAGCAATACAGGGACCTTATTTCCTTCCTGTGACACCACAAGTCAAAGGACATTTTTTCCTTTCATTGACACCACCAACTCTGAGAAATGTTTTATTTCAGTGACACCACCAATTCAGGGACATTTTTTTCAGTCCATCGACACCTTCAATTCATGGAAATTTATTTCCTTTCAGTGACACCAAACCTCTGACATTTTTTCATTTCAGTGACACTCCCAGAGAGGGGACGCCATCAATTCACAAATATTTCACTTTATTGACACCTTCTCTACTCCAAACAAAATACGTTTTGGCTGTACAGACCCTTTACAATCGTCCCAGGCTGGACACGTGATTGGTCGGACGATGTCACACGCGGCAGTTTATGTCCCGGGGTGAATGTCACCGTATATATTTGTACAGTGGGGGAGGGGGGAGGTCAGAGGTCGTGTCTCTTGGAATCTATATGTCTGATTAAAGGGAAGCGACTTCCTGTGTGATGTTCATATATGAATCCTCATTAATGAGAGTTCTCGTCCAATCAGAATCCGTTCCCAGGAGAAGATTAAACAGAGTTTTGGCAAACATAGAGAAGGAAATGGGAACTCTGCCTGCTATATCTATCTATATACTGTATATACTGACTCCTCCTATATACAGTATATACCGATCCCTCCTATATACTGTATATACTGATCCATCCTATATACAGTATATACCGACCCCTCCTATATACTGTATATACTGACCCCTCCTATATACTGTATATACCGACCCCTCCTATATACTGTATATACTGACCCCTCATATATACTGGATATACCGATCCCTCCTATATACTGTATATACTAATCCATCCTATATACTGTATATACTGATCCCTCCTATATACTGTATATACTGACCCTCCTATATACTGTATATAAGGGGTGTGATTCCCTACCTTATACTGTATATACTAACCCCTCCTGTATACTAGATGTAATCCCTCCTATATACTGTATATACTATATGTGATCCCTCCTATATACTGTATATACCAATCCCTCCTATATACTCTATATACTGACCCCCTCCTATATACTGTATATACTGACCCCTCCTATATACTGTATATACCGACCCCTCCTATATACTGTATATACCGACCCCTCCTATATACTGTATATACCGATCCCTCCTATATACTGTATATACCGATCCCTCCTATATACTGTATATACCGATCCCTCCTATATACTGTATATACTGATCCATCCTATATACAGTATATACCGACCCCTCCTATATACTGTATATACCGACCCCTCCTATATACTGTATATACTGACCCCTCCTATATACTGTATATACTGACCCCTCATATATACTGGATATACCGATCCCTCCTATATACTGTATATACTAATCCATCCTATATACTGTATATACTGATCCCTCCTATATACTGTATATACTGATCCATCCTATATACTGCATAGTAATCCTCAATAAGGTGCTACCGCCGAGGCAAAACCAACACAGGACAAGGAGCACACCTATGGTATCATCCGGACTGTTCCGTAGGGGTGGGGGAGGGGAAAGTGATGAATGCTGAGTGCCAGGTTGGGGGGGGGGGGGGAAGCTGAACCTCAGATATCAGGCTGGCGGTCTGCGGTCCCCACCAATGTCCACACCCCGATCCGAGTGTGTGCACAATTCCTGGGACTGTGGGGGGATGGGTGGAGGGGATCTCAGCTGTCACAGCAGCTGCGGAATTCACAAGGACACTGAGACATTCGTGACATAATCACCCCACTGACACCGACACCCCACTGACACCGACACCCCACTGACACCTCAATGACACTGACACCTCACTGACACTGACATGCCACTGACACCGACACCTCACTGACACCAACACCCCACTGACACCGACACCCCAATCACACCTCAATGACACCGACACCCCACTGACACCTCAATGACACCGACACCCCACTGACACCTCAATGACACCGACACCCCACTGACACCTCAATGACACCGACACCCCACTGACACCTCAATGACACCGACACCCCACTGACACCAACACCCCACTGACATCAACACCCCACTAACACCTCAATGACACCGACACCTCACCAACACCCCACTGACACCGACACCCCACTGACACCTCAATGACACCGAAACCCCACTGACACCTCAATGACACTGACACCGACACCCCACTGACACCTCACTGACACCGACACCCCACTGACACCTCACTGACACTGACATCCCACTGACACCAACACCTCACTGACACCTCAATGACACAGACATCCCACTGACACCTCACTGACACCCCACTGACACCAACACCCCACTGACACCTCACTGACACCCCACTGACACCGACACCCCACTGACACCTCACTGACATCCCACTGACACTGACACCCCACTGACACCTCACTGACACCCCACTGACCTGCCCCGTTCCCCCCATGCTTGCACGCATAGGTGAACGCATATGTAGGTCACACCCACATATGTGAACGGTGTTTGCATCACATGTGAGGTATTGCCGCGAGTGGTGAAATGAGTGCAATAATTCTAGCGCTAGACCTCCTCTGTAACTCTAAACTGGTAACCAGTATAAACCCGTCGCCTATGGAGATTTTTAAGTATCGTAGTTTGTCTCCATTCAATAAGTGTGTGCAATTTTAAAGCGTGACATGTTAGATATCTATTTACTCAGCATGACAGCATCTTTTATAAAAATTGAGGTGTATATTGCACTTTTTAAAAAAAATGATGAAAGTGTAAAAAATTGTGCATATACCGTGTGACATAAAAAAAATTGCAATGATCGCCATTTTATTCTCTAGGGTCTCTGCTAAAAAAATATATATATATATACGTTTTGGGGGTTCTAAGGAATTTTCTAGCAAAATATTTTACAAAGAGTGTCAGAAAAAGGTCCTGAAGTGTATATATGAGAGTCGCTGTACACCTTGTATACGGATTATTCACTCGGTCGCTGATGTGAAAACTACGGCTGCAGCATCTGTGTCGACTTAGCGGCCATGTTTGTCTTGGCTCTGCCGCGCTCAGCGCTCCGCCACACAAAGGGCAATTAACTCCGGCAATTAAATAATGGTTTCTCAGGATGTGTTTATGTAATATGTGTATACTCCGTGCGGATTACAGCGCTCAGCCGCCTAATTGCCGCGCATTAAGTTACCGGGAAACGCTGCGACTTCTCCCAGAAAGACGGCGCGGCCCTCCGAGGGATCCGCAGAAAAATGTTTACAAAGCAAAAGACAGAAAAAGTTCAACTTGTCAGGAATTGAGCAATTTTCGGTGGTGTCATCTCTCCTGGCACCTCCAAAGCGTAAATTTGGCTTCCCGCCCATCCCCCGCCTGGCTCATTATTTCTCTCAGCTTAAAAATAAAGGATTTGGACTTAAAGGAAACCTGCATCGGGGCGGGGGGGGGGGGGGGGGTGGGGGTTGTAGGGGTCATTGCTGGTCTGCTGCTAAAAAATGCCAGTTTCCTGGCTGCCTCTGGGTTCAGTGTTTTCTGAGTGACAGACTTGGGACAAGCAAGCCGGTTCAGAAAGTCAGAGGAGCGGGAATGCGACATATCGAAGCCACCGGATCAGCATGACAGCCAGGGAATGAACATGTTCAGAAGGAGGGCAAATTATCGATAAGGTGATATTTATTGGTCCCTCCAACAAAATCAGTATTTAAACATTAATACAACGTATGGACAATGTAACACGAGCCTGAAAAACAAGAAATGACAGACTGGAATGGCGCAGTATGGAAGCGCTATGAGTTATTTATTACACCTGCGATACTTCTTTGTAGAGAATTCTTTTATTATCGGCTTTAAGTCATTTTCTATACACGAGTGAAAGCCAGTTCAACGCTGCAGCCCCACTGTGCTGCCAAGCTCAATTTTTATTACACAGCCCCCCCCCCCATAGACTCCTTTACATTACACAGCCCCTCCTATAGACTCCTTTACATTACACAGCCCCCCATAGACTCCTTTACATTACACAGCCCCCCTATAGACTCCTTTACATCACACAGCCCCCCTATAGACTCCTTTACATTACACAGCCCCCCATAGACTCCTTTACATTACACAGCCCCTCCTATAGACTCCTTTACATTACACAGCCCCCCTATAGACTCCTTTACGTTACACAGCCCCCCCATAGACTCATTTACATTACACAGCCCCCTATAGACTCCTTTACGTTACACAGCCCCCTATAGACTCCTTTACATTACACAGCCCCTCCTTTAGACTCCTTTACATTACACAGCCCCCCCATAGACTCATTTACATTACACAGCCCCCTATAGACTCCTTTACATTACACAGCTCCCTATAGACTCCTTTACTTTACACAGCTCCCCCATAGACTCATTTACATTACACAGCCCCCCTATAGACTCCTTTACATTACCCAGCCCCCCCATAGACTCATTTACATTACACAGCCCCCCTATAGACTCCTTTACATTACCCAGCCCCCCCCATAGACTCATTTACATTACACAGCTCCCCCATAGACTCATTTACATTACACAGCCCCCCTATAGACTCCTTTACATTACACAGCTCCCTATAGACTCCTTTACATTACACAGCCCCCTATAGACTCCTTTACATTACACAGCCCCTCCTATAGACTCCTTTACATTACACAGCCCCTCCTATAGACTCCTTTACATTACACAGCCCCCCAGAGACCCCTTTACATTGCACAGCCCCCCATGGACCCCTTTAAATTACACAGCCCCCCATGGACCACTTTATATTACACAGCCCTCCCTGGACCCCTTTACATTACACAGCCCCCTCCACTGACTCCTTTACTTTTGACAGCTCCCCCCATGGACCCCTTTACATTGCACAGCCCCTCCATGGATTCCTTTACATTACACAGCCCCCCCATAGCCTCATTTACATTACACAGCTCCCCCATAGACTCATTTACATTACACAGCCCCCCTATAGACTCCTTTACATTACACAGCCCCCCCCCCTATAGACTCCTTTACATTACACAGCTCCCTATAGACTCCTTTACATTACACAGCTCCCTATAGACTCCTTTACATTACACAGCTCCCTATAGACTCCTTTACATTACACAGCCCCCTATAGACTCCTTTACATTACACAGCCCCTCCTATAGACTCCTTTACATTACACAGCTCCCTATAGACTCCTTTACATTACACAACCCCCTATAGACTCCTTTACATTACACAGCTCCCCCATAGACTCCTTTACATTACACAGCCCCCCATAGACTCCTTTACATTACACAGCTCCCCCATAGACTCATTTACATTACACAGCCCCCCTATAGACTCCTTTACATTACACAGCCCCTCCTATAGACTCCTTTACATTACACAGCCCCCCAGAGACCCCTTTACATTGCACAGCCACCCATGGACCCCTTTAAATTACACAGCCCCCCATGGACCACTTTATATTACACAGCCCTCCCTGGACCCCTTTACATTACACAGCCCCCTCCACTGACTCCTTTACTTTTGACAGCTCCCCCCATGGACCCCATTACATTACACAGCCCCTCCATGGACTCCTTTACAATACACAGCCCCCTCCGCATGGACCCTTTACATTACACAGCCCCTCCATGGACTCCTTTACTTTACACAGCCCTCCCATGTACCCTGTTACATTACACAGCCCCCCCCATGAACCCCTTTACATTATACAGCCCCCTCCATGGACTCCTTTACTTTACACAGCCCCCCTATGGACCCCTTTACATTACAAAGCTCCCCCGTGGACCCTTTTACATTACACAGCCCCCCTATAGACTCCTTTACATTAGACAGCCCCCCATAGACCCTTTTACATTACACAGCCCCCCATAGACCCCTTTACATTATACAGCCCCCCATGGACCACTTTATATTACACAGCCCCCCCCCCCCCCCATGGACCCCTTTACATTACACAGCCCCCTCCATGGACTCCTTTACTTTAGACAGCCCCCCATGGACCCCATTACATTACACAGCCCCTCCATGGACTCCTTTACTTTACACAGCCCTCCCATGTACCCCGTTACATTACACAGCCCCCCCGTGGACCCTTTTACATTACACAGCCCCCCTATAGACTCCTTTACATTAGACAGCCCCCCATAGACCCTTTTACATTACACAGCCCCCCATAGACCCCTTTACATTATACAGCCCCCCATGGACCACTATATATTACACAGCCCCCCCATGGACCCCTTTACATTACACAGCCCCCTCCATGGACTCCTTTACTTTACACAGCCCTCCCATGTACCCCGTTACATTACACAGCCCCTCCATGGACTCCTTTACATTATACAGCCCCCTCCATGGACTCCTTTACTTTACACAGCCCCCCCATGGACCCTTTTACATTACACAGCCCCCCCATGGACCCTTTTACATTACACAGCCCCCATGGACCCCTTTACATTACACAGCCCCATGGTATCAGCCGATATGCACCGATATTTTCGTACATTTAAAAATGTTTATTTTTTTTCTTGGCAGGTACTCTTGTGGAGGGATCAGGGGGTCTAAAAGACCCCAAACCCCTCCTCGGCACTTAAAAGCATTCAAAACGCCAAGTTTGGCTGTTTTGAATGCTGTCATTTTTTTAAATCTGGCGCTGAGTACCCGGAAGTGATGTCATGACATCACTTCCGGGTTTTTACACGGAGACCCGATCAGAGCCAAATGCGGCTTTGATCGGGCCTTCGGCGGCCGTGCAGGCTGGTTGCCCGGGTCTCCCGGTGAGACGGGAAGGCGGCAGCAGGGGGGGGCATCCCCTCCCGCTCCTTGTAATGACAGCTGATCGGCTTCTCAGCCGCATTGGTTGTCATTACAAGACAGCCGACCGTTGGCTATGGACGCCGGTACCGGGGTGATGTCTCTAGCTGCAGCCATCACTCCGGTACAGCACTTTCCCAAAATATCGGCAATATCGGTAACCTCCGGGGCCGATTCCGATATATCAGGAAAAGTGCAGATCGGCCCTCGATATATCGGCTTTGCCGATAATTGGTTGATCCCTAGTCAGGCGGCAATCGCCCCCTAGCTGCAGGCGCGCGACAGACATAGGTCTACGCCGGTTTGCGCAGGAGAGCCACCCTGCCACAGTAAAAAGGCGGCAGGTGATCGGCAACAGGTTAAACCTTATTTTTTTGTGTATTTCATTTGTAAAAAAATATCAAATAACAATAAAAGACACAAAAGAGTTTAAAAAGACAAAAGAGTATAAAAGACAAAAAAATTGCTTGTCTTGCAAATCGCTCTCAATCCAAGGTTATACTGTATATATATATTACACTAAGGGGGTGTATGTATATATTACAATAAGGAGGAGTATGTATATATAAATTACACTAAGGGGATGTATGTATATATTACAATAAGGGGGAGTATGTGTATATATTACACTAAGTTGGTGTATGTATATATTACAATAAGGGGGAGTATGTATATATATTACACTAAGGGGGTGTATGTGTATGTATATATATATATATATATATATATATATATATATATATATATATATATATATATATATATTACACTAAGGGGGAGTATGTATACATTACACTAAGGCGGAATATGTATATATATATTACACTAAGGGGGTGTATCTATATATTACACTAAGGGGGAGTATGTATACATTACACTAATGGGGAGTATGTATATATTACACTAATGGGGAGTATGTATATATTACACTAATGGGGAGTATGTATATATTACACTAATGGGGAGTATGTATATATTACACTAATGGGGAGTATGTATATATTACACTAAGGGGGAGTATGTAGATATATTAAACTAAGGGGGAGTATGTATATATTACACTAAGGGGGAGTATGTATATATTACACTAAGGGGGAGTATGTATATATATTACACTAAGGGGGAGTATGTATTTTACACTAAGGGGGAGTATGTATATATTACACTAAGGGGGAGTATGTATATATATATTACACTAAGAGGCAGTATGTATATATATTACACTAAGGGGGGGTATGTATATATTTTGTCTGATGATCCCTCCATTGTTCTTCATAGAGAAGTGAACCCCATCGAGGAGATGATCAGGAAGGGAGACGAGGAGGGACTGACCAACGCCATAAAATCCGGGAAGAGGCTTAACGAGCCCAACAAAGATGGCTGGCTGCCCATGCACGAGGCGGCATATTACGGGTCCCTGGGCTGTCTGAAGGTGTTACTGAAAGGTCTGTAGCCAATCACAGCCCTGAAATCATGTATCATTAATGTTACTAATCAATCATTGATAACAATATAAGAAAATTACTACATATGGCCACTAGATGGAGCTCAGTCCTATGCTCTTTACCTCCATCTAATGGCTAAATGTGGTTATTTTCTGTTTTAAATCAATGATTTACATTCAAACAGAACAGGATATAGATCCATAGTTACATAGTTAGGTTGAAAAAAGACACAATTCCATCTGGTTCATCCAATAAAAAAAAAAAAAAAACAGTAAAGAAAACCCAACCAAGGAATAAAAAAAAAAAAAAAAGAATAGAATATAAAATAATAGAGCAGAGTAGACAAAAAAACAAAATAATAGAATATAAAATAATAAAATTGAATATAATAGAATAGAATAGGATATAAATTAATAAAAAAAGAACAGAAAATAATATAATATAAAACAAAAGAAAATAATAGAATAGGATAGAAAAAAAAATATAACGGAATGGAAAAAAAAACAGAAAATAATAGAATATAAAATAATATAACAGAAAATAAAAGAAAAGAAAAGAAAATAATAGAGCAGATTAGAAAAGAACAAAAAATAATAGAATATAAATTAATTGAATGGAATAGGATAGAAAATAATAGAATAGAACAAAAAATAATATAATATAGAATAGAATAAAATAATAGAATAAAAAGGAGTATAAAATAATAGAATAGAATAGAAAATAATAGAGCAGAGTAGCAAAGAACATAAAATAAATGTGGTTATTTTCTGTTTTAAATCAATGATTTACATTCAAACAGAACAGGATATAGTTCCATAGTTACATAGTTAGTCAGGTTGAAAAAAAGACACATTTCCATCTGGTTCAACCAATAAAAAAACAAAAAACAGTTAAGAAAACCCAACCATACAATCCCACATAAACAATCCTATACCCGCTGTTGATCCAGAGGAAGGGGAAAAAAACCCCAGCAATAAAATAGAATATCACCTATTAACATTCATTATTAATTAATTAATTTATTTTTTGCAAATGTATTCACACAGAATGAATGCACACGCATTTTCAATGAGTGAATTATTTTATTATTATTATTTTTATTATTTTATTATTATTATAAGTGAGAGCAGCAGAGGGACTAACACTTCCACTTTAGTGGAGAATAGACATGTGCAGTCTGTTTTGTTCCAAATCCAAATTCGGAAATATTTTTCTTTATTCGGATGTATCCGATTTTTCCGAATTAATTTAAACGAATCCGAAATATCAAAACGAAATTCTTATGGAATTCCAATTCGAATAAAAAAAAAAAGAGAATAGAATAGGAAAGAAAAGAATACAGCAAAACAGAACAAAATAGGATAGAAAAAAAATAGAATAGAAAAGAACAAAAAATAATAGAATAGGAAAAAAAAAGAATAGAATATAAAATAAAATAATAGAGCAGAGTAGAAAAAAACAGAAAATAATAGAATATAATAGAATAGGATATAAAATAATAAAAAAAGAACAGAAAATAATATAATATACAACAAAATAAAATAATAGAATAGGATAGAAAAAAATATAACGGAATAAAAAAAACAGAAAATAATAGAATATAAAATAATATAACAGAAAAAAAAAATAATAATAATAGAGCAGAGTAGAAAAGAACAAAAAATAATAGAATATAAATTAATTGAATAGAATGGGATATAAAATAATAGAATAGAACAGAAAAGAACAGAAAATAATGTAATATAATGTAGAATAGAATAAAAAAATAAAATAATAGAGCAGAGTAGAAAAGAACAGAAAATAATAGAATAGAAAATAAAATAATAGAATAGGATAAACAAAAACATGGAATAGAAAAGAACAGAAAATAATATAAAATAAAATAATAGAATAGAATAAAATATAAAATAATAGAATAGAAAATAATAGAATAGAAAAAAAATAATCCAATAGAATAGAATAAAATATAAAATACAATAATAGAGCAGAGAAGAAACTAACAGAAAATAATAGAATATAAATTATTAGAATAGGATAAACAAAAACATGGACTAGAAAAGAACAGAAAATAATATAATATAAAAGAAAAGAATAGAATAAAAAATAAAATAATAGAAAGGAATATAAAATAATAGAATAGTATAGAATATAATATAAAATAAAATAATAGAGCAGAGTAGAAAAGAACAGAAAATAAAAGAATATAAATTAATAGAATAGAATAGGATATAAAATAATAGAATAAATAACCCACCCCTTACCCTGATGCTAACCCCTAACCCTAACAATAAAAAAATATAAAAAAATCATAAAAAATATTCATAAATCAATACATAAGTAATACATAAATATTAAATACTAAATACAATAAATAAATTAACCTGTAACACGAACCCCCAACCCTATGAAGCTGTGATACTCTGAATGCAACCAGGCCTCATGTCCACAGCCAATATTATTTGAAATAGGTTTTGTCTCCTCATGATGTTTTGTTAAACTAATAAAGATATAGTTGCCTCTAACCCCTAACCCTAACAAAAACTTTAAATAAAAAAAAAAAGAATTAAAATAAATTATTAATAATAAATAACAATAATAACGATTCATCATAAATTTATAAATAATGAATAAATACACATTAAACAATAAATCCATAAAAAAATTAATTAACCCCCTAACTTCAACACTAACCCCTAACCCTAACAAAAACAATAAATAAAAAAGAATTAAAATAAATTATTAATAATAAATAACAATAATAATTAATCATTGTAAATTAATAATTAATAAATAAATATTAAACAATAAATCAATCAATAAAATAAATTAATTAACCCCTAACCCAAACACTAACCCCTAACCCTAACAAAAAAAGAATTAAAATAAATTATTAATAATAAATAACCATAATAATGAATCATTATAAATTAATAAATAATTAATAAATACATATTAAACAATAAATCAAAAAATAAAATAAACTAATTAACCCCTAATCCCAATACTATCCCCTAACCCTAACAAAAAATTAAATAAAAAAAAAATTAAAATAAATTATAAATATTAAATAACAATAACAATGAATTGTCATAAATCATTAATGAATAAATATTAAACAATAAATAAAATAAACTAATTAACCCCTAACCCCAATACTATCCCCTAACCCTAACAAAAAAATAAATAAAAAAAAGGATTAAAATAAATTATTAATAATAAATAACAATAATAATGAATCATTATATATGAATAAATTATTAATAAATAAATATTAAACAATAAATCAATAAATAAAATAAACGAATTAACCCCTAACCCCAATACTAACCCCTAACCCTAACAAAAAATAAAATAAAAAAAGAATATAAATATATAAATAATAATATTAATAATAATAAATAAATAATATTAAGCAAATAATGAATAAATAAATATTAAATAATTTACTTATTAACCTCTACACCTAATGCTAAACATCTAACCCTAGCAAAAAAATAAAAAAAGATTATAAATAATGAATAAATAATAATAAATAAATAATAAATAAAAGCAGATGAATAAGCTGGAAAACATGGCAACAAATGATGAAACAGATGATATTTTTCTCTTTTGGCTAATAAAAAAAAATGCTAAAATTTACAAAATCTTCAAAACGCTGAGCAAAAATGCCCAAAAACGTGCGACAAAACACCCAAAAAAAATGCTCCTAATCCCGGCGCTCAGGTGTGAACACAGCCCCAGGTACACGGTGAGTGAAATAAGTGTCATCATTGCTCTAGGTGTCTCTCTTTGGTAGATTTCCCCGTACTTCCTGCTCTGGTGACTACACAGGAAGTGAGTGGAAATTCCCCCAATGTGGGGCACAGTGATAAAAGTGAGCCCCTCCCCCACTCTATCCCGGAGTTAGGCTGTAGGAGAAATATTTACCCCGGAACCTTCCTCTCCGCAGCGTACCCAACGACCATCGACCAGCGCACTCTGCAGGAGGAAACGGCGCTCTATCTTGCAGCCCTGAGGGGGGAATTGGATTGCTTGCATCACTTGCTGCAGTATGGAGCCGAGCCGGATATTGTGAACAAGGCGAGGGAGACTCCTCTGTATAAAGGTAAAAGGTTCTAATAATCCGTCATATGGTACAGCTGCCCCTCCCCCCTCTCATCCACTGGGTCTCTGTGCTTCTCTATGCACCCTTCATGCAACAGGCACCCCAGTGATGGTTGGATGGGTTTCCTGATGGTGACAACAATGGACCGCGCCTGTGTAATAGAAATATACAACCAAAAATCACCATTAAAAGTAATAGAATAAAACATATAATAAATAATAAAAATTTGTGTGTCTTCAATCAAAGTCCTTTTAAATCAACAATACAAAAAAAACTATGTTCATGTGTAAAAAACAAAAACAAAAAAAAACCTACTGAAGAAGCCCAATGAGTGGGCGACACGCGTAGGAGGGAGGGGCTGAGCCCATGACATCACGCAGCCACTGAGAAGTGGGCGGAGCGCTGAGCAGACGGATGTGAGTGTGATTACAAACGCTTTTCATTTTACATTTTTATTTCAGTGTTTTATATATGGCGGCTTTTATTAAACTTTGTTCTAATGGAGAGCACCATGTAGTCTGCCTCTGTGCTTGCATGAGGTTCACAGAGCAGTAGGAGGAGCTTGCAGAGCAGTGGGAGGAGCTTTCAGAGCAGTAGGAGGAGCTTGCAGAGCCGCATGGCGGGAGAGGAGACGGTAGCAGGAGGTTGGAGGAGTGTCTGTATACAAAGCTGATTGATCTGTGAGGTCAGAAGGTGGTGGGGCACATTTTGGTGTCAATAAGTGATTGAAGAACACTGCGGTGGATCACTCTTTATATTGCTTCTTATTTATTTTTTATTTTTTTTACACATCGACGTTGTTTTTATGATTGAAGACACACACATTTTTAGAAGAAGAACACTGCGGTGGATCACTCTTTATATTGCATTTTTTTTTTTTTTACACATGGACTTTTTTCGGTTTGGGGGGGGGGGGGGGTGATTATATGTATTATTGATTTAAAAGGACTTTGGTTGAAGACACACAACTTTTTAGAAGAACACTCCGGTGGATCACTCTTTATATTGCTTTTTAATTTTTTTTTTTTTTTACACGTGGACGTTGTTTTTTATGATTGAAGACACACACATTTTTAGAAGAAGAACACTGCGGTGGATCACTCTTTATATTGCTGTTTTTTTTTTTTTGCTTTTTTTTTACACATGGACGTTGTTTTTTATGATTGAAGACACCCATTTTTTGAAGAAGAACACTGCGGTGGATCACTCTTTACATTGCTGTTTTTTTTTGTTTTTTTTTTACACATAGACTTTGTTTTTTTTTTTTATTGAACACACACAGTGGATCACTTTTATATTCCTTTTTTTTTTTTTTTTTTACACATGGACTTTATTTTTTATTTTATTGAAGACACACACATTTTTAGAAGAAGAACACTGCGGTGGATCACTCTTTATATTGCTGGTTTTTTTTTTTTTTTGTTTTTTACACATAGACTTTGTTTTTGTTTTTTTTTTTTTGAAGACACACAAATTTTTAGAAGAAGAACACTGCAGTGGATCACTCTTCATATTGCATTTTTTTTTATTTATTTTTTTACACATGGACTTTATTTTTTTTTTTATTGAACACACACAGTGGATCACTTTTATATTCCTTTTTTTTTTTTTTACACATGTACTTTATTTTTTATTTTATTAAAGACACACACATTTTTAGAAGAAGAAAACTGCGGTGGATCACTCTTTATATTGCATTTATTTTATTTTATTTTTTTTTTTTTACACGTGGACTTTGTTTTTTGGGGGGTAATTTTATGTATTGTTGATTTGAAAAGGACTTTGATTGAAGACACACACATTTTTAGAAGAACACTGCAGTGGATCACTCTTTATATTGCATTTTTTTTTTTTTTTTTACACATGGACTTTATTTATTTTTTTTTTTTTATTGAACACACACAAATCTTTAGAAGAAGAACACTGCAGTGGATCACTTTTATATTGCTTTTTTTTTTTTTTTTTTTTTTTACACATGTATTTTATTTTTTATTTTATTGAAGAAACACACATTTTTAGAAGAATTAACACTGCAGTGGATCACTCTTTATATTGCATTTTTTTTTTTTTTTTTTTTTACACATGGACTTTATTTATTTATTTATTTTTTTATTGAACACACACACATCTTTAGCAGAAGAACAGTGCAGTGGATCACTTTTATATTGCTTTTTCTTTTTTTTTACACACATGTACTTTATTTTTTATTTTATTGAAGACACACACATGTTTAGAAGAAGAAAACTGCGGTGGATCACTCTTTATATTGCATTTATTTTTATTTTTTTACACATGGACTTTGCTTTTTGGGGAGTAGTTTTATGTATTGTTGATTAAAAAGGACTGCGGTAGATCACTCTATATATTGCTGTTTTTTTTTTGTTTTTTTTACACATGTACTTTATTTATTTTTTATTGAAGACACACACATTTTTAGAAGAAAACTGCGGTGGATCTCTCTTTATATTGCTTTTTTTTTTTTTTTTTTTTAACACATGTACTTTCTTTTTTTTTTTTTTTTTTTATTGAAGAAAACTGCGGTGGATCACTCTTTATATTGCATTTATTTTTATTTTTTTTACACATGGACTTTTTTTTTTTGGGGAGTAGTTTTATGTATTGTTGATTAAAAAGAACTGCAGTGGATCACTCTTTATATTGCATTTTTTTTTTTTTTATACACATGGACTATGTTTTTTTTGGAGGGTAGTTTTATGTAGTGTTGATTGAAAAAGACTTTGATTGAAGACGCACAATTTTTTTTTTTTTTTTTATCTTTTGTTTTTAAAGGTAAAGAGAAAATGTGGGTTCTTTTTGACCCCAGACCTCTCCATAAAGAGGATCTGTCATCCTTATTTCTATTACAAGGGATGTTTACATTCCTAGGAATAAAAGTGATAAAAAATAATAATCAAAAGGACAGTGTAAAAATAAAAAAAATTAAATTAAATGAAACAAGAAAAAAATAAAATAAATAAATAAATTTAAGTGCCCCCCATCCTTCCGTGCTCAGAACAAGCTCATATGTAAGTCGCGCACGCATATGTAAATGGTATATACATGTGAGGTATCGCCGCGATCGTTAGAGCGAGAGCAATCATTCTCCTCCTCTGTAACTCTAAACTGGTAACCTGTAAAGGCATTAAAAGTGTCGCCTATGGAGATTCTTAAGTACTGTAGTTTGTCGCCATTCCACGAGTGTGCGTAATTTTAAAGCGTGACATGTTAGGTATCTATTTACTCGGCAAAACATCATCTTTCACAAAAAAAGGGTTAGGTTGGGGTATATATTGTTTTTTTTTAATGTATTTTTACTTGTTTTTGCAAAACCGCTGCACAAATACCGTGTGAAATAAAACATTGCAACAATCGCCATTTAATTTTCTAGAGTCTCTGCTAAAAAAAAAAAATTAAAATAAATATGTATATATATATATATATATATATATATATATATATATATATATAAAACGTTTCGGGGTTATAAATAATTTTTAGACATATCTACCTTTTTTAATTGTGATTTGACCTACCAAAATGATGGTGTATTCCTTACAATGTATAATCATTATTATTTTCTATTCTTTATTTTTTTGCGTATTTATTTATTATGAATTGAAGTAGACCTTTTCTACTGATTGTTACAACGGATGGCCAATAATGGTCTAATTTTATTAAATATTAAAATGTTTATTTCATAAAATCAAGGATCACTCTGCCTCATTTAAAGTCCCGCAAACCTATGAAAAGTATTTTGGGTTATAAATAATTGTTTAGCAAAAAAATATGGATTTAAATTTGTAGCAGAAAAATCTGGGTCAGCCAGTGGGGCGCACATTTCCTTTGCAGTGTCATGAATAGAGCAGGCTGCAGCAGTGGGGGGGGGTCATATTGATTTGATCGTCAGCTCACGTGCCTATCGTTTTTTGTTCCGTGCAGCCTGCGAACGGAAGAGCGCGGAGGCGGTTCAGATGCTGGTGGCGTTCAGGGCCGACGTCAACCACAGGTGTAACCAGGGCTGGACGGCGCTGCACGAGGCGGTGGCCAGGAACGCGCTGGACATCATGGACATCCTGGTGAAAGCGGGCGCCAAGATCGAGGCCAAGAACTGCTACGGCACCACGCCATTGTTTGTAGCGGCGCAGAGCGGGCAGCTGGAGGCGCTGCGGTACATTTTGAAATGCGGTAAGTGCCGTTCGCCAGATGAAATCCGATTGCATCCCCTGCAGTCACCTGGGACATTTCACAGGTCCCAGAAGACTGCAGCCCATTCATAAAGCGCAGCGCGCTTCACACATACTCAGTAGGGAACCGGCAGTGAAGCCGCACTGCCAGTTTCCCTTAGTCAAGATGGCGGCGCCAGAACCAAATAGCTCATTGAAGAATCAGCTTGGGTGAGGACAGATAAGTGTTCAGGCATCCAGTATTTGTAGCTGCTGACTTTTTTGGGGGGGATCTGGGAGCTTCTCTATAAGGAGTGAGGCAGCCATTGCATCCTTAATCAATGATAAGTCATCAGCAGTCAGCGGGGTTCCCGGCTGACAGCTGAATGTAAAGAAAAGTTTTCTGGCATAAACAAATCACAGGAAAAAACGGTATGGGGTCCCCCCCTTCAATCTATACCAGGCCCTTGAGGTCTGGTATGGATTTTGGCGGGGAACCCCCACGCCATTTAAAAAAAAAATTTGCCAAAATCCATACCAGCCCCTTATCTGGGATCTGAGGATCCCCTTGTTAAAGGGGGCTTCCAGATTCCAAAAAGCCCCCCACCCACAGACCCCCACAACCACCAAGCCAGGGTTGTGGGGAAGAGGCCCTTGTCCCCATCAGCATGTGGACAATGTGCAGAGCCCCCCTTGCCCAAAAGCACCCCCGCCATGTTGAGGGTATGTGGTCTGGTATGGTTTAGGAGGGGGGGGCCATATGCTCGCCCCCCCTACATGACCTGCCAGGCTGCATGCTCGGATAAGGGTCTGGTATGAATTTCCCCACACCATTTATTTTTATTTTGGCTTGTGGGGTCCCCCCAATCTATACCAGGCCCTTCAGGTCTGGTATGCATTTTGAGGGGAACCCCCACACCAAATTTTTTTTTAAATGGCGTGTGGTCCCCCCCAAAATCTATACCAGCTCCTTATCTGGGATCTGAGGATCCCCTTGTTAAAGGGGGCTTCCAGATTCCAAAAAGCCCCCCACCCACAGACCCCCACAACCACCAAGCCCCCACCACCAACAGCATGTGGACAATGTGCTTATGGTGGGGGGGGGGCAGAGCCCCCCTTGCCCCAAAGCACCCCCGCCATGTAGAGAGTATGTGGTCTGGTATGGTTTTGGGAGGGGGGAACCCCCACACCAAATTTTTTTTTTTAAATGGCATGGGGTCTCCCCCAAAATCCATACCAGCCCCTTATCTGAGATCTGAGGATCCTCTTGAGGATCCTCTTGTTTAAGGGGGCTTCCAGATTCTGGAAAGCCCCCCACCCACAGACCCCCACAACCACCAAGCCAGGGTTGTGGGGAAGAGGCCCTTGTCCCCAACAGCATGTGGTCAAGGTGCTTATGGTGGGAGGGGCAGAGCCCCCCTTGCCCCAAAGCACCTCCGCCATGTTGAGGGTATGTGGTCTGGTATGGTTTGGGAGGGGGCGGGCACATGCTCACCCCCCTACATGACCTGCCAGGCTGCATGCTTGAATAAGGGTCTGGTATGGATTTCCTCACACCATTTTTTTTTTTATTTTGGCATGTGGGGTCCCCCCAATCTATACCGGGCCCTTCAGGTCTGGTATGGATTTTGAGGGGAACCCCCACACCACATTTTTTATTAAATGGCGTGGGGTCCCCATCCCTAAATCCATACCAGACCCTTATCTGGGATTTGGGGATCCGCTTGTTAAAGGGAGGCTTCCAAATTCTGATAAGCCCCCCCACCCACAGACCCCCACAACCACCGAGCCAGGGTTGTGGGGTAGAGGCCCTTGTCCCCATCAGCATGGGGACAAGGTGCTTTGGGGGGGTCAGAACCCTCCTTGCCCCAAAGCATCCCTGCCATGTTGAGGGCATATGGGCTGGTATGGTTTGGGAGGGGGGTGGGGCCACGCGCTCCCCCCCCTTCATGACCTGCCAGGCTGCATGCTCAGATAAGGGTCTGGTATGGATTTTGGGGGTACCCCACACTATGTTTTTTATTATGGCGTGGGGGTTCTCCTCAAAAACCATATCAGACCCAAAGGGCCTGGTATGAATTGGGGGGACCACATGCCCCCCCAATGTTTTTGGAGCTTTGTGTGACCACGCCTCTTCAGCAGAGTAACGCACCTGTGAACTGATCAGTGGACTGTTTCTTTAACAGGAGCCGACATTAACACTCAGGCCAATGACAACGCCACCGCCCTGTATGAGGCGAGTAAGAACGGGCACAACCACATTGTGGAGTTCCTGCTGTCGCAAGGGGCGGACGCCAACAAGCCGAACAAGGACGGATTTCTTCCCATCCACATCGCCGCCAAGAAGAGGGATAATGACGAGTAAGTGCCGCCATTTCAAATACTACCCAACTGGAAGCCATTCTCTCTGCCCCTCCATATGTCCCCGCCCCTCATTCCTCCTGGGTTGTCCCTCTTCGTGGTCAGATGTGTAACTTGACTTTAATATAGAAGGAGCTCTTCTACACACGGAGGAGGGGGGGGGGGAATTATCTAAACTAGAAAAGTTTTAGGCCCCGCCCCCACACTGTGTCACTTCTGTATTGATACTTTGTAACCAAAATAAAAATAAAAGAATCCGATTCGGACTCCATGCAGGTCAGGCCCCGTTCATCAGAGCGCACCCGGGGTTCCACCGCTCACATGTAGGACAGATCAGTCACTTCAACAAACTCATAGAAACACACTCACAGATGTGCGGGGGTGCCAGGGGTGTAAAGAAGGTCCCAAATGCCAAATCTTCCCAGAGAAACATATAAACTTATGGGAGGACTGGACACAGATGGATTTAAGGGAGGACTCTGCTGGACACACAGAGATGTAAGGGGGACTCTGCTGGGAACGCATGGATGTAAGGGGGACTCTGCTGGGAAAAGAGGGCTATAAGGGGGATTCTGCTGGGAACACATGGATGTAAGGGGGACTCTTCTGGGGACAAAGGGATATAAGGGGGACTCTGCTGGGAACACATGGATGTAAGGGGAACTCTGCTGGGAACACATGGATATAAGGGGGACTTTGCTGGGAATACATGGATGTAAGGAGGACTCTGCTGGGAACACATGGATGTAAGGAGGACTCTGCTGGGAATAAATGGATGTAAGGGGGGACTCTGCTGGGAACACATGGATGTAAGGAGGACTCTGCTGGGAATAAATGGATGTAAGGGGGGACTCTGCTGGGAACACATGTATGTAAGGGGGGACTCTGCTGGGAATACATGGATGTAAGGAGGACTCTGCTGGGAACACATGGATGTAAGGGGGGACTCTGCTGGGAATACATGGATGTAAGGAGGACTCTGCTGGGAACACATGGATGTAAGGGGGGACTCTGCTGGGAATACATGGATGTAAGGAGGACTCTTCTGGGAACACATGGATGTAAGGGGGACTCTGCTGGGAACACAGGGATGTAAGGAGGACTCTGCTGGGAACACAGGGATGTAAGGAGGACTCTGCTGGGAATACATGGATGTAAGGAGGACTCTGCTGGGAACACATGGATGTAAGGGGGACTCTGCTGGGAATAAATGGATGTAAGGGGGGACTCTGCTGGGAACACATGTATGTAAGGGGGGACTCTGCTGGGAATACATGGATGTAAGGAGGACTCTTCTGGGAACACATGGATGTAAAGGGGGACTCTGCTGGGAATACATGAATGTAAGGAGGACTCTGCTGGGAACACATGGATGTAAGGGGGACTCTGCTGGGAACACAGGGATGTAAGGAGGACTCTACTGGGCACACAGGGATGTAAGGGGGACTCTGCTTGACACACAGGGATGCAATGGGACTGACTCTGTCGGGCACTCCTGGATTTAAGGGGGTGTACTTTCTCAGGCACTCCTGGTTGTAAGGAAGGGGGGAGGTGGGGACCTCTGATGAGCATTAATGAAGGTAAGTGCTCTGATTGGCACACTTAATGCAGCCACCATATCTAAGGACTGGTAATCTGTGATATGACGTTTCTTTTTTTTCGGGGTTCAGATCCACTCTCGGGGCGCCCCTCTGTCTCCTCTTCATTAGGAGGAATGTTCTCCCATCGTTCCTGCGCTGTGATCTCACCCCTCCCCCTCCATATTGAATGCTCGGGGGGGGGGGGGGGAGATTAGGCTGACAGGTCTTGAAGATTTTACAAATAATGAGTAATGGGTCTGGCACTGCAAACACTAACAGCAGCGCCTGCACTGGGGGTCCCATGTCACTGCTCAGGAATCTCAGGCGCTTCACAACTGCAATCTGCGTCTCTATCACCCGGGGGCAACCCGCCCAAACTCCAGCTGGGTGGGGGGGACAGCGAGGAGCCGTGATGCTGGGACTTGTAGTTCCTTAATGCTTAAAGAAGTATACTGTCTGTAACCCCTGACAATGGACTTGTGCCGTGGTTTGGCCGCATCGCGTGCGTGTCCGCAGTTCCTGTGCGTTTTTTAGCCGCAGTCCCATCGATTTTCCATGAGACTTCAATTAGATTGCGCTACGTTTTCTGCAAGCGCACCAAATGTCGCACATGCTGCATCTTTCGTGCGCTTTTATAAAGTGCAGCAAAAAGGCACAATGTAATAGAAAGTCTATGGGACTGCGGGTAAAACGAACAAAAAATTGCTAAGACACCCAAGTTGCAGCCAAACATTGAGCCTCGTTCACACAATGCGTGCTCGCAATTTTCAAAGCGCAATTCTTACACATGTCCCGCAAATGGCAGCCCAATCACTTCAGTGTGTTTGTTGCCTAAAAGAAGTTTCTGCTCCTTTTTTTGGGGCAACAAGCTTCATGCGATTTTTGAAGCTGCATTTTGACATGAATGCCGCGCAACAGCCGATCCAAAATGGCACCGCGTTTGGGGTACCTTTGTAGAATGAACGGCACCCGAATGCGCACGGCATGTTTTGCAGCGATTGCCGTGTGATTTGGAATCGCAACAATTCCACATGCGATTCCAGATCACAAAGCCTGAATGGGGCCTTAAATATACTATGGAAAATGTGGTGGGGATGAGGGGTTACACACGTCTGGCGGCTCCAACAACAACAACTTATTGCAACAAATTACACACGCTAATGCACAGACCAATCGTGTTATAGGGGCCTAAGGCTGCTTTCATATGGATTCACTGCAGTTTACCTGCAGGCTGGTACTGCTGGTGGGTACTGCTGGCTGTTACTGCTGACGCTTACTGCTGGTGGGTACTGCTGGCTGGTACTGCTGGCGGGTACTGCTGGCTGTTACTGCTGGTGGGTACTGCTGGCTGTTACTGCTGGCGGTTACTGCTAGCTGGTACTGCTGGCTGGTAGGGCTGGTGGGTACTCCTGGCTGGTACTGCTGGCTTGTACTGTTGGCTGTTACTGCTGGTGGGTACTGCTGGCTGGTACTGCTGATGGGTATTGCAAGTTGGTACTGCTGGTGGTTACTGCTGGCTGGTACTGCTGGTGGATACTGCTGGCTGGTACTGCTGGTGGTTACTGCTGGTTGGTAGTACAGGCTGGTACTTCTGGCTGGTACTGCTGGTGGTTACTGCTGGCTGGTACTAGATGCTGGTACTGCTGGTGGTTACTGCTAGCTGGTATTGATGGTGGTTACTGCTGGTACTACAAGCTGGTACTGCTGGCTGGTACTGCTGGTGGGTACTGCTGGCTGAAACTGCTGGCCCCTCTGAGACACATCAATGCCGGAGTATGAGGAGTGGCGCTGGGGGAATCATGCAGAGCCGATGCTTCCTGTATCTCGCCTATCACAGGCGGAGTGCATTTGATATCACTCCGCCTGTGACAGGACGGAGCCAGAACTATACAGGAAGCATCGGCTTCATTCTGATTCGGGGATACGCTGACAGCTGACAACCGGGCAGCTGGGATAGCATGCGGCACTTGCGGGTGTCAGGGAGCCCAAATGTGGGGGACTCCCGCACCTCGTGGGAAACTTAGGATGTCTGCCTTGACAAAAGGGCACTTTGGACTTTAAGGGGCAAAGAGGCCGATGCTCAAGCACACCCCCCCCCCCCCACATGCCTGCTTTTTAGGGGGAGGGTGAAATATCAGGGGTCTAAAAAGACCCCTTATGTCTCACTTTTGAGACAGAGAAAGGGACTGGAAACAGATTTATCAGTCTCTTTCCCTGCAGCTTCAGCTGCACAGAGTGAATGAACAGTGACAGCTCTGTGCAGAGACTTCCCGTTCATTCATAAACTGAGACATAGCAATCACAGTTTACTATGCCTCAGCTATAAATCGGTACGGATCACTGATTCTATTCATTAAGACAGGGAAGGGCCCAGTAATTGACACATTTACCGGCTCCCTCCCCTCTCTGCATCCTAAAAGTATCCCCCACAGTAGCCAGGTGGAATGGGGAAACCCGGCATCACTGGGGAGGGGGGCCAAAGAACTAAACAGGGGCCTGGGGCATCAGGACAGGGATAGGGAGGTGGTGGGAGTGGCATGTAGATGAACCGATGTCCTCCATTTCCCTCCTGCAGCTGCTGAATGACTGCGGGAGGGAGAGGAGAAGCGGGCATTCATGGGGGGATCGGTTCTTCATAAATGTCGTTGTCGCCGCCATTCTATCCAGGTGTACGGGAGCATAGGGCTGGGTTGCAATGGTGACCCCTGCGACTCTTGTACGTACGCCCCTGTTTGGCGCTCTTCCTACTCAGTGCCACATATCAGTGCAGCCTCATCAGTGCCCATCAGTGCCACATATCAGTGCAGCCTCATCAGTGCCACATATCAGTGCAGCCTCATCAGTGCCCATCAGTGCCACATATCAGTGCAGCCTCATCAGTGCCACATATCAGTGCAGCCTCATCAGTGCCCATCAGTGCCACATATCAGTACAGCCTCATCAGTGCCACATATCAGTGCAGCCTCATCAGTGCCCATCAGTGCCACATATCAGTACAGCCTCATCAGTGCCACATATCAGTGCAGCCTCATCAGTGCCCATCAGTGCCACATATCAGTACAGCCTCATCAGTGCCACATATCAGTGCAGCCTCATCAGTGCCCATCAGTGCTGCCTATTAGTACCCATCAGTGCATATCAGTGAAGGAGAAAAATTACCTGTTTGCAAAATTTAATAACAGAAAGTAAAAAAAATTATTTTTTTTCTTTTTGTTTTAATTTTTGGTCTTTTTTCGTTGTTCAAAACCCCAGAGGTGATCAAATACCACCAAAAGAAAGCTCAATTTGTGTGAAAAAAATGATAAAAATGTCATATGAGTACATTGTTGCATGACCGCGCAATAGTCATTCAAAGTGCGACAGCACTGAAAGCTGAAAATTGGCCTGGGCAGGAAATGGGGGGGGGGGGAGTACCCCAATATCTCATCAGACCACATTCACACTTGGCAATTTGGAAACACAGGCGAAATTGCAGCAATTCTACCTGTGATTCCTAATCGCACAGCAATCGATGAACAACTCGCTTTTTGGTGCCGTTCATTCTGAATGCAATTTTGTGATTGTTGCGGCAATCACAGCTAAATGCCCCAGTAAAAATTGCGTGAAGCGTTGTCACCCAAAAAAGAGCAGGAGCTTCTTTCGGGGCGACAAATGGACATAGGTCAGCCCACTGAAGTACACATGGAATCGCGTTAAAATCGACCACAAAAAATTGAGAGAGAAATCCCGCTTTGCAAAGTATTAATAGAGCCCTAAAGAGATCCCGTCTCCAAAAAAAAAAAAAAAGCATCATATAATGGATTTTCTGCCCCTATGTGATGAAAAATAATTTAGTGATTTTTTTTTTTTTTGTAACTTTACTTCTGGGGCGGAAAGGTTTTACCCCCCTTAATGACCAGGCCATTTTTTGTGATTCGGTACTGCGTGAATTTAACTGACAATTGCGCAGTCATGCGACGCTGTACCCAAATAATAATAATTGACGTCCTTTTTTCCCCCACAAACAGAGCTTTTTTTTGGTGGTATTTGATCACCTCTGCGATTATTATTTTTTGCGCTATTTTTTAAACAAAAAAAGAGCAACAAAAAAAAACTATATTTTTCACATTCTGCTATATAAAATTCCCCCCAAAAAAAATTTTCATAATTTTAGGCCAATTTGTATTCTGCTACATATTTTTGGTAAAAAAAAAAAAATCCCAAAAAGTGCATACTGATTGGTTTGCGCAAAAGTTATTGCGTCTACAAACTAGGGGAAATATTTATGTCATTTTTCTTATTTTTTTTTTTTTACTAGTAATGGCGGCGATCTGCGATTTTTAGTGGGACTGTGACATTGTAGCGGACAGATCGGACCCCTAACTGACATTTTTGACACTTTTGGGGGGACCAGTGACATTACTACAGTAATCAGTGCTAAAAATATGCACTGTCACTGTAATAATGACACTGGCAGGGGAGGGGTTAACCCAGGGGCGATCAAAAGGTTAAGTGTGAGCCTAGGGGGTGTTTTCTAACTGTGGGGGTGGGGTGGGCTTGTAATATTAACATAGAGACCTGTGTTCCTAAATAGGAGGAACACAGGGGCTTTGTGTTGATACCAGAGAGAACTTCACGGGGAGCGATTGCGGGTGCCCAGCGGCCACAGGCAGGGCCGTCTTTCCGAATGGGCATGCCCGGCAGTTGCCCAGGGGCCCCACTTGCCAAGGGGCCCCACGCAGGGTGGCAATTTACCCTGATCTGTCCCCCCCAGTTTAATTTACCTGGTGGTCTAGCCCCCCCCCCCCCCCAGGGCAGTTTGTTCCTCTGCGGGCGCTGGCTGCTTTAGTTTCTGGCTCTGCACTACACTGGTTGCTAGGATGGCCAGCCGACTGTCATCTAGCAACCAGTGACGTCTGGAGGAGAGTACCCAGCATGCACAGCGGAGGAGGATCCTCCTTGTCCTCCTCCGCTCCTAGAATGGCTCCACCCACCTCCTCCATTCATGTTCTGCCGCTGCGGCAAGGTAATGAGACTGCTGCAACGTAGATCTACCATTAAATATAGCCTTATCGATAATTTGCATTTTTATTCTCATGGGTGATTGTGTAGGCGGGGGCCCCAATGCACTGCATTGCCCGGGGGCCTATAAGGCTCTTAAGATGATACTGGCCACAGGAGGGCTCCCCTGAACCGCCGTACAGGTACCTGATTTGCGGGAACCTGCAGACCTACCGCCGTATAACTATGGCGGCTGGTCGGCAAGTGGTTAAGACACACCCCAAAAATTTTTGAGCCACCCCCCCCCCCCATACATGCACATATGAACATAAAAACATTTTGCTGCAATCACTCCACTTACTATTGATAGGTACAGTTACATTGTTGCCACATTACAACCTACATTCTGTTTCCTATAGGATCGTGTCCATGCTTATCCCGGTGACGAGCCGCACGCGGGTGAAGAGAAGCGGAATAAGCCCCCTGCACATTGCGGCCGAACGCAATAACGACAACATTCTGGAGGAACTCATTGAAGCCGGCTATGACGTCAACTTCACGCTCTCCTTCGACCGCGCCAGGCTGTACGAGGACAGACGCAGCACCGTGCTTTACTTCTCCGTCATGAACAACAACATTTACGCCACCAGACTGCTCTTGGAAGCCGGCGCCAACCCCAACGTGGACATCCTCAACCCGCTGCTCATCTCCATCCGACACGGCTGCTTGACCACCATGAAGATGCTCTTGGATCACGGCGCCAATATCAACGCCTACGTCGCCACCCACCCCACCTCCTTCCCGGCCACCATCATGTTCTCCATGAAGTATCTCAGCTTGTTGAAGTACGTGATGGATCTGGGCTGTGACGCCGACTCCTGTTTTCAGTGCGAATATGGGAACGGCCAGCACCCGCCTATTGAGGACGTGAGTCGCCGAGACGACGGCCCCCAAAACCAAAAACAGCCCAAAATCGTTCAGGTACGAGGTTTCTTTTTCTGCCATTTCTACTCATTAAATATAATTTTGATTAAAGTGTAAACCTCATTCACATGGGGTGCCCTACAGCATTTGCCTGTGTGTGTGTGGGGGGGGGGGGGGTTCCATGCATCCCGCTGCTCGCAGCCCCATTCATGTCAGTTGGGATGCAGCAACGTTTCTCAACCTTTTTTTAATCACAGCACCCTTTAGAGGTATCTCAAGGCACCCCGACATGAATGTTGCTTATCATCAATGGGTAGCCTGAGCCAGGGACAGTCCATACAACTGCCTTGATGAAATTAACTTCACATGAGAGCCCCCTTTACTTTAGAGGTCCCCCCATCATCAGAGCCCATCCTTCACATTAGAGCACCCCCCCCCCTCATCACATCAGAGGCCCCCCATCACATCAAAGATATCCCATCATCTCAGAAGTCCCATCATCACATCAGAGGTCCTCCATGATCTCAGAGGTCCTCCCATCACATCAGGGATCCCCCATCACATCAGAGGTCCTCCGATCACATCAGAGTTCCCCCATCATCTCAGAGTTCTTCCCATCCCCTTTAGAGGTCCCCCATCATCTCAGAGGTCCTCCCATTACATCAGAGGTCCCCCATCATCTCAGAGTTCCTCCCATCACATCAGAGGTCCCCCATCATCTCAGAGTTCCTCCCATCACATCAGAGGTCCCCCATCATCTCAGAGGTCCTCCCATTACATCAGAGGTCTTCTATCACATCAGAGGTCCCCTCATTACATCAGAGGTCCCCTTATCACATTAGAGGTCCTTTATCACATCAGAGGTCCCCCATCACATCAGAGATTCCCCATCATCTCAGAGGTCCTCCCATCACATCAGAGTTCTTCTATCACATCAGAGGTCCCCTCATTACATCAGAGGTCCCCTTATCACATCAGAGGTCCTCCATCACATCAGAGGTCCCCCATCACATCAGAGGTCCCCTTATCACATTAGAGGTCCTCCATCACATCAGCGGTCCCCCATCACATCAGAGATTCCCCATCATCTCAGAGGTCCCCCATCACACCAGAGGTCCCCCATCACATCAGAGTTCCCCCATCATCTCAGAGGTCCCCTCATTACATCAGAGGTCCCCTTATCACATTAGAGGTCCTTTATCACATCAGAGGTCCCCCATCACATCAGAGATCCCCCATCATCTCAGAGGTCCTCCCATCACATCAGAGTTCTTCTATTACATTAGAGGTCCTCCATCACATCAGAGGTCCCCCATTACATCAGAGATTCCCCATCATCTCAGAGGTCCCCCATCACACCAGAGGTCCCCCATCACATCAGAGGTCCCCCATCATCTCAGAGGTTCCCAATTACACAAAGCCCTCCCTTCACTTGAGAGGACCCCCATCATGTCAAAAGTCCCCCATTATATCAGAGCCCGTCCTTCACATCAAAGGCCCCCCATCACATCAGAGGTCCCCCATCATCTCAAAGTCCCCCTGTCATGTCAGAGTTCCCCATCACATCAGAGGCCCCCATCAAATCAGAGCCTGTTCTTCACATCAGAGACCCCCCATCATATGTTTCCCATCATATCAAAGTCCCCCTCCATGCCAGAGGCCCCCCCATCATATTAGAGGTCCACCCATCACATCAAAGCCCCCCATCATGCCTGAGTTACCCAATCACGTAAGAGCTCACTTCCCCATCACTTCAGAGTCCCTATAATCATGTCAGAGTCCCCCATCATATCAGCAGTGTACCCCCATCATAGAATCCTCTCACCACTTTAGAAAACCCCACTCTTCGCATACAAGGCCCCTATATATCAGAGCCCCTCCCCCCCAATACATTAGAATATCCCTGTATTTTAGGATTCCCCCTATACATCCCTCCATCACAGGATCTCCTCTTTCCATCAGAACCCTACCCCACTCCCAGCAGTATGGTAGAGGGTGGGAGGTGGCGCAGGTCTGCATGCTGTGGATCAGCATCATGCGTCGTCATGGTAGGGGTGGGTCATCATGTGCCCCGGCCTTGTAGCTTTATGCTATGGTCCTGGTCTTTGGCCAGAACTATGGCAGCACATAATGCTGATCCAGAGCAAACTGCATCCTGTGCTCACAGCAGCCCCAGGAAATCCACCTCTGTCTGAGAAACATTGCTCTAAGGGCCCAATCACACTAGTTGCTGGGGGTGGTAAAACCCTGCAGTTGAGCTGTGGTTTTATTACCCCCTCCAACTGCTTGTTCCTAACTGCAGAGGCAGCAGCTGATGGTGTACACATGCCAAGGCCGTGATGCATTGCTTTCCGGTCATGGCAGAAATTGTGCCTCCTGTTGCATGTGTTGCTTGAAAGGCGCTACTGCCTGCCAATCGCAACACATGCAAATGAGTTGTGCTGCTCTACAACCGCGTGCAATACATGCAGTTGTGATGTGCTAATGCGGGGTCCCCTGGGGTTAAAGCAGACGGTAAGGAGGGGACACCAATGCCTCATCGCCACCTGTCAAGTGCTCTCTGAAGAGCGATTCTAACACAAATCACTTTTCAGACAGCAACGGTAGTGTGAGTGAGCCCTGATCTCCATTTCAACTGCAAACTCCCCTCCCCCTGCCAGAGGAAAAACTGAGATCAGCTGTTATCAATCCGGAGATGATGATCTCTGACTCTATATACAAAGACACCAAAAACATGAGATTGAATCCTGAGAACTTCATTTATCCCTTCTAAGGATTTCACATCTGAAGAATGATGGTTACAATAAATTGGATAGAAAGGGAAAAATTATAACCACTCGACCCCCCCCCCCTGGTCTTTTCTGGCACTTTTTGTTTACATGTAACAATCAGTATTTTTTGCTAGAATATTACTTAGAACCCCCAAACATTATATTATTTAGGTAAAGCAGAGGCCCTAGAGGCAGGAGGGTCAAACTGCCGGCCCTACAGCTGTTGCGGAACTACAAGTCCCATCATGCCTCTCCCTGTGGAAGTTATGCTTGTAACTGTCAGCCTTGCAATGTCTCATGGGTCTTGAAGTTTCACTAAAGCTGGAGGGCCCAGAGAATAAATCGGTGGGGTTTTAATGTCACACGGTATTTGCGCAGCGGTTATTCAAATGCAATTTTTGGTAAAAAAAAATATAGATGTAGCACCCTCCTAGGTAGGTGCTAAAGAGAGAAAGTATAGTTTTGAATCCTGTCTGCTTACCAGAGGGACTGCAGGTAAATCTATATTTCGTTCTGTCTGCAGAGTGTTTCACACTGGTCCAATAGGAAGGCATATTGGACAGTGGTAGGAAACCTGACAAATGAGTGCACAGGCTTTTGATACAGCCCTGGTGATTGGCAGAGGAAAGTGCTTTGTTGCATGCTGGGGGACTGTATAAATGCTAGGAGCACAAGGGTCTTTCGGGTGGATAGCGGAATCCCGGAGGGAGGGGGCGGCTGCCTCCTCCTCTGTAGAGGTGCCATGCGGCCTCAGGTGGTCGAGGAGAGTACTAGTGAGGAGCTGAACCCAGAGGTGCAGTGAAGCTGACTAAAAGGAGAGGCACTGGTAGATCTGATTCTGCAGTACAGTGAGTACAGATCTGTGTCAAGGGGCCTAACCTGAGGGGGGCCACCCCTGCAGCAAGAAGAGTCAGTGGACAGGTGTCAGTAAAGGGGATGCTAGAGAGTGTCCTGAAGAGAATATAGTTCACCAAGTCTATTGTTGGAGAGAAAAGAACAAGGAGACTTAACCCTTTCCATGCATGTGGCAGTATGGATTAAACAGTGCAGCTGCTTCCACAAGCAACCTGGTGAGGCCAAGTGAAAGTTGTCCTTATCTATTGTGAATAGTTAGAGTTGAGTATCCCTTCTCCCGTCCAAGTTCCAAAATAAACACTAAAAACCAATACCTCTGGACTGTTTATTGAGTGACAAGCCATTGGAAGTAAAGAGGAATGTGTGAACTGTTCCCTAAGTGACTGTGTGCTGGTAATCAGAGGAGGCCCAACAAGGGGGCTCGTCCGGGATTTCCTCTGAGTTACAGCAGCCGTTGCTACTGGCAGTATTTGCCCAAGTAACACTATGTCTTCTCCAGCAAAGTACTGGAGTGTTAGCAGAGAAAGTAATGTCTGCTCTACAGTGACTAGTGAAAGTGCGCTGCCAAGTCATGGTTACGGCAATGGTTGCTATCGGCAACGACCGGACATTTACCTAGGAAACAATATGTCTTCTCAAGTAAAGTGCTGGAGTGTCAGTGGAGAAAGTAATGTCTGCTCTACAGCGATCAGTGAAAGTGTGCTTCCAAGTCATGGTCACGGCAGTGGTTGCTATCGGCAATGACCGGACAGTTACAAAAGAAACATTATGTCTTCTCAAGTAAAGTGCTGGAGTAAGGACGTTCTGTATTGCAGGAGAAAATCGTGCCTGCTTTACAATGATCAGTGCATGTGTGCTTTCAAGTTATGGTCAAGAAAGCAGTGACCCGGGACGTGGGGATCGCCATGTCAGGGGTTGTGTCTGTACATGTACTGTAAAAGAAAATGTATGCTGTGAAGCCCGTTACAGCGGGACAATTTCAAACAACAGTAAGGCATTTGGTTGTCTTGTGAATGGAAAGGTGCAACTGAAGCTCAAGTACAGACAGAAGAGGCAGATGTATGTGTATCTGTGGCAGGGAACACAATCTGCATCGCAGTACCATTTGTGCAGACTGGGCAGTGTTATGGCAGCAGCAAAGGGGTTACTGCACTACGCGGGAAAGCATGCGCTCAAGAGATCTGCCTTTGCAAGAGGAGCCACCGCCAGAGAGTTAGCTAGTCTGGGGCCGTGGGCAGAGTCGCCATCCGCACGCTACCAATCTGAGTGGAGGAAGCTAGCTGCGGTGTCATTTCCGCCATCGGGTGTAGCTGAGGAGCAGACACGTGTGTGGAGGAGCAAGATGGCTGATGCTGGAGTAAGCCAGAGCGCAGGAGCTATCCCATGTGTTGGCGGAGTACCTGCTGAGCAGACTGAGTTGCTAAATTAAACCTTGTGGGACACCGGGGTGCGACTAGTGCCCAAAGGAAGTCTGGCCCTGTGCAGCGGAGGGGACACGAAGCATCTAGGACTGGTATGTAGCAGATGCCTGAATGTGTCCATGGGGGGAATGTGACATCTGTTAAAGCCAGGGGCTGCTACCTGAAGTGGGGGGACCCCCTAGTTCACAGAGACTTCCTATTTAAAGGACTCTTTGTGAAGATCTTCTTGGTCTTAGGCCACTATTGCTGCTAAAAGGAGTGTTGAAAGGACACTTTGCGAAGATCCTTTGGTCCAACGGGCTGGGATAACTTCGTGTTGAGAGGGGTACTTTGTTTAAAGGACACTTTGCGAAGATCCTTTGGGCCAGTGGGCCATAGTAATGGTGAAGGAAACTTTGTGCGAGTTACTACCTTGTGATAGAAGGGTAGCGGCTCATTTCCTCTTCAAAGAGAGGGATGCCAGAGTGAAGGATCCCTTGTTTACTGAGACTCACAAGTTAGTCAAGCTTTGCTCAAGCTCCAGCAAAAATAGCTTGCTGTCAAGAGAAGATGTGTTGCCTCGGTTTTACAGAAGGAAAGGATACTGTGAACACCAGTGGGGTGGACTCTGAATTTCTTCATCCTTACTTGTGGGTCTTACTAGAATGGGAAAGAGTCAGTGCCCTGGTATCTGAGAGGGACTGGTCCTATTGCTAGTTCAAATGGTTCCCGGGTTGCAATCAGTAACCATGTGTAGTTAATCAGAATTAGAGAAAAGAGGGATATTAAAAATATCCCACGCTTCTTGCGCTTGCAACAAATGTGTATAAAGATGTGATAATACAAACGAAAAAATGTATAAAGCTCATATGCACCAGAGGTACCAATACCATATATGGGTCAGTCCAGCTGTAATCAGAAAGAAAATATAATGTATAACATTGTCCACAATATATAAGTCTATGGTGGGTGTAATATTACACCATGTAGGGGTATGAATCCAGGGTAACAGCCCAATAGAGACAATCCAGGTGGGATAGTGTTGGTAGAGAGGTTAAGGATCATTACAGTGCTCGGGGGGGGTGTGTGTCAGGAGACTCACCAGAAAGGCTGGATCCCCTCCTACCATACGGCAGGGGGATCATTCAGGCAGTGCTGTATCTTGGCCTAGGCCAACAAGGCCCAGGCCTAGGGCGGCACTTTGCAGGGGGGGCAGCAAAAAGCTGCACCCTGCATGAAAAAAAAACAGCCTCCTCCCGGCACGAAAAGGGTCCCCGCCGGCTTGCGCTACACTTTTTGTATAGTGCCAGTCTTATGTGGTGAATTGGGCCGTCGGGCAGGGTCCAGGAGGCAAATCAGTCTGGTACCCCCATAAAGCGGTCACACTGCTACCTACCAGTATAATACCAGCCGGTCAGGACATTCGACAGACCGCAGGCCGTCGACCGCACTTATTAGCATTGGCGGCCATCAGGCCAGTTGTATTAAGTGTTGCACTGCAGCAAAATGCTCCGCCTACTCTCCTCTGCCCCCAGGCACTGATGGGCCCTCATATGCTGCACTGATAGGCGCTAATAGGCAGTACTGATGGGCACTAATATGCTGCTTTGATGGCCACTGATGACGCGGCAATGGTGGGTACTGATAAACTGCACTGATGGGCACTAATGAGGCTGCACTGATAAGGCAGCACTGCACTGATGAGGCTGAACTTATGGGAACTAATGAGGATGCACTGATAGACTGTGGTTGTGGTCTGTGGTTTACAGATGACAGGGCGGGTCATAAACAGGAAGGGGTGTGACTTTTACAGGAAGGGGTGGGCCATATTTAAATTAGGGGGTGCACAAGTTTAGTCAGGCCTAGGGCAGCACAAAACCTAAATACGACACTGCATTCAGGTTTATAAAGATGACGTTTCTCCTCCCAAGGTATAGGCTGTGCTGCTGGTCCTTCCGCTGCTCCTGGATGTAGATTCCCCTATACGTAGACTCTGTGTGCAACGGATGTTAAAAAAATATAGGAAGCCTCATAGTGAAGTCCATAATATTAATTTTATTAAGTGTAAGGTCTGTCATATAAAAAAAAAACTTGCATGCATAAGAGACAGCCCACAATTAAAAAACTAGGTAAAACACCATTAACCACTTTACCACTGGAGCATTTTGCTTTCTTACGTCTGGGCCACTTTTTGCGATTCGGCACTGTGCGACTTTAACTGACAATTACGCGGTCGTGCGACGCCGTACCCAAACGAAATTGACGTCCTTTTTTTCCCACAAACAGAGCTTTCTTTTGGTGGTATTTGATCACCTGTGCGATTTTTACTTTTTGCGCTATAAACAAAAAAAGAGCGTTAATTTTGAAAAAATAACAATATTTTTAACATTTTTTTATATGAAATTCCCCCCAAAAAAGATGTAAAAACCAATTTTTTTTTAAAATTTTTGGCCAATTTGTTTTCTGCTACCTATGTTTGGTAAAAAAAATCGCAATAAGCGTATTGTGATTGGTTTGCGCAAAAGTTATTGCATTTACTAACAAAGGGAAAGATTTCTGTCATTTTTGGTGTTTTTTTTTTTAACGAGTAATGGCGGCGATCTGCGATTTTTTTTTGCGGGACTGCGACATTGCGGCGGACAGATCGGACCCTTGACTGACATTTTTGACACTTTTGGGGGTACCAGTGACATGACTACAGTAATCAGTGCTATACATATGCACTGTTACTGTAAAAATGACACTGGCAGGGAAGGGGTTAATTTTCTTGGAGAGGGAGGGGTTAATGTATGCCTGGTGCTTACTGACGTGTGGGGGGGGGAGGTGACTGTGTGAGACAGGGACAGATCGGATGTCCAGCTATGCTGAACACTCCGATCTGTCACTCCCTGTCACTGAGGAGATCCGCCCGCTTGTGTTTACACAGGCGGGCGGATCTCCACACTAGATCCCCGACGATCGGGGCAGAGCAGCGGCGATCGCCGCTGCTCCTCCCCTGGCCCGACTCCCGCTGTGAATGAAAACAGCGGGAGCGCGCCTCCGGCGGCGCGCGAGCGCCGCCTACAGGGGGGGAGTCTGGCGACGTAGGTCTACGTCGTCAGACGGGATCGTGCCACTTTGCCGCAGTACTATTCCAGTACTCAGCGGTAAAGTGGTTAAAAAAGGTTGCAATAGACAGTCCGGGCACGGATAGTTTACCCTAACGGCGTACACCGAAGGTAGAGTGGGACGGGCAGCGCCGATTACCTCGTGCGTTCCACACCGTCCTGCCGAGCTACCGGTCATGTGCCCCTAAGTGCGTTCCAAAATTACGCGTTTCGTCATCAACGTGTGACGTCCTCAGATCTTGGAGTTGATATCTGATTTTGGAGATATTACTATGTTTAGTCTCAAAAAAATGGAAGAATAATGTACTATGGTAATGTACAATAGTATTAAGATAGTTATAGTAAAGCATTTCTAGCAGGATGCTCATAAGAGCCACATGAAAAATTACATCAAATAAGCGAGGAAAAAAAAAAAACACAATCAAATTAATTAATACAATGAATTAATTGGGGGGGGGGGGGGGGTTAGAGATAAATTAGTGGAGTTTCAATCGGCCCAAAAAGTTTGAGAGGGTTGCTTTGTGGTACCAGTCAGTTTATCGAAACTGTGTTATTAGTTGTGTGATTTCCGAAGTTGAGAGTGTTCGCTCTATAAAGAGTTTTTTTTTTTTATACTTTTACACTTTTGAATTTTAATGCAAAATAACACATTTCATAACCCATTTTTGTAAAATATAAAAGATGATGTTACACCGAGTAAATAGATACCAAACATGTCATGCTTAAAAATTGCAATGACAACAAACAACGTAAAATTTTACTATCTATAGGCGATCCTTCAAAGCCTGTAAGGTTACTACTTTATATCTACGGAGGAGGTCTGGTGTTAGAATTACTGCCTATGATCTGATGCTCACGGTAATACTTTGGGTGTGTGGGACGATCGCTGTTTGCCTTTGCGTGCCAGCGCAGGGGGGACGGGGCACTTTAATTTTTTATTATTATTATTAATAATAATAATTTTTTAAAAATATCTTTTATTGCTGTCACAAGGAATGTAAATGTTATTGTGACAGCAATAGGCATGTGACAGGTACTCTTCATGGAAGGATCTGGGGTCTGTAAGACCCCAAAATCGCTCCTCTGCCATTGAAAGCATTCAAAACACCAAGATTGGATCAATTTTCAAACAATTTCACAGTTGACATCCGGGTAAACCGAGAGTGATGTCATGTCATCGCTTCCAGGTTACTATTACAATAATAATCCTGGCTTTGTTTGGCTCTCCGGCCAGCCAGCAGACACGCTGGCTGGTCACTCGGCTCTCCTGGTGGTATGGGAGAGCCCAAGCAAGCCGTGGAATGTGGCAGCAGGGAGGGGGCACCCTCTCCCACTGTTCGTGATGGCAATTGAGCAGCTTTTTAGCTGCTCCGATTGCTATTACAGGAGACTTGATCACTAGCTCTACAAAATGGTACGGAAGTAATGCCCTGTTGCAACCATTTGAAGTCAATTGACTTGCTAAGTATGTGATTTGGCAGGCAGGAAGTAGATAAAGTAGCAAAAGAACAAGACAATAAAGATGCAAAAAAATAAATACAAAATCTGACGCTAAACCCTGGAGAAGAGACGCCTGAGAGGGGACATGATAGCAATTTATAAATACCTCAATGGTGATCTCAGCATAAAAAAAAAACTATTCTGTCGAAAGGATTACATGAGGACTTGAGGGCATACAATGCGATTACAGGAGAAGAGTTTTAACCTCAGGCTACGCAGGGGGTTCTTTACTGTTAGGGCTACAAGATTGTGGAATTCTCTACCACAAGAGGTGGTTTCTACGGGAAGTATGGCTACTTTCAAAAGACTCTTGGACGTACAGCTCAAGGATCAGAACTTTCAGGGGTATGAGAGAGGATTATGGCCACACACACCTACACAGGTTGAACTGGATGGACTATTGTCTTTATTCAACCTCACCTACTATGTAACTATGTAAACAGCGCTGTCTTCCATTGTTTAGTTGCAATATATACCTTGATGGGGAGATGGGAGTGCGCCTAGCTTAGGGTTAGATTGTAAACACGTGTAGACCAACCCAGGGCAGTAATGCTACTTTGTATAAGTTTGGGTGTTGGTGGGAGAGGGACACTTTTTGATGGTCTATCCAACACACTTAAGGTTTTTTGGGCTCCTTCTTCAGGGTTTTGTGAATATATTATTATATATTTGGATCCACCCAACGTTTGGATCTTATATACATTGGATAATCAGAGGCCTTCAATGTAGTATTCCTCTATAGCTAACCCCTCCACACCCCACATTTTGGGCTTTGTCTTCCACAAAAACTATCTTTGTGGACTGTTTTATGGGAATTAAGTTGTCAGCTCCTCCTTTAGGCCTGGAACTGATTTAGGTAGTTCATTGGTGCTTACAATAATTATTGGTGATTGATCTGTTTTGCTTCTTTTAGTTTTGTGAGATGGTGTCCACCGCGGAGCTCAGCCGCTGGGCCGGTCCCATCATTGACGTCCTCCTGGATTATGTAGGAAATGTCAAGCTCTGTTTGCGGTTGCAGGAGCATTTGGACAGCTATGCGGACTGGGAAAGCATCAAGATAAAATCACGTAAGTGTATCGATCCTTGACTGAGGGCTTCAATATAAGTCACCTCTGTAGCTTTACTAGTTTGCAAGAAGACATTTCTGATTATATGGAGCAATAGTATCACTTTTTCGCAAAAAATAATTATTATTATTTTTAATGTATTATTTAATTTATTTTTCATTTTAATAATTTATACTTTATTATTTTATTTATTATATTATTCATTATACTTATTGTATATATTATTAAGTTGGCTTGGAAAAGCCAACTTACTGATATTGTATTTAAACTTATTATTATTCTTCTTCTTATTATTATTTTTCTGGCCGGTAAATTTTTGGACACTATCTCCTCCTAGACCGTTCAAGCTACATACTCCAAACTCGGCACAGACCTTCATACTGTTCTGACTCGGTGTGCTATATCTTTTCAGACTGGTTTGAGTTACGGTTTTCCTAAAAATTAAAATTAAAAACCCAAAAAATGCCCATAGACTTTCATTGACAGGATGTTCAGATGACCCAAGCTCCAAATCCCATTAGACTCAATCAAGCTTTGATGCTAATCAATGTAAACTCATTCAAACTCATCTAATCTATCTATCTATCGATCGATCTTCAAACCTTTTCAATCGATCGATCTTCAAACCTTTTTGATCGATCGATTGATCTTCAAACCTTTTCGATCGATCGATCGATCTTCAAACCTTTTCGATCGCAAGCCTTTTCGATCGATCGATCTTCAAACCTTTTCGATCGATCGATCTTCAAACCTTTTCGATCGATTGATCTTCAAACCTTTTCGATCGATCGATCTTCACACCTTTTCGATCGATCGATCGATCTTCAAACCTTTTCGATCGATCGATCTTCAAACCTTTTCTATCGATCGATCGATCTTCAAACCTTTTCTATCGATCGATCGATCTTCAAACCTTTTCTATCGATAGATCGATCAATCTTCAAACCTTTTCGATCGATCGATCTTCAAACCTTTTCGATCGATTGATCTTCAAACCTTTTCTATCGATCGATCGATCTTCAAACCTTTTCTATCGATCGATCGATCTTCAAACCTTTTCTATCGATAGATCGATCAATCTTCAAACCTTTTCGATCGATCGATCTTCAAACCTTTTCGATCGATCGATCTTCAAACCTTTTCTATCGATCGATCGATCTTCAAACCTTTTCTATCGATCGATCGATCTTCAAACCTTTTCTATCGATAGATCGATCAATCTTCAAACCTTTTCGATCGATCGATCTTCAAACCTTTTCGATCGATCGATCTTCAAACCTTTTCGATCGATCGATCTTCAAACCTTTTCGATTGATCGATCTTCAAACCTTATCGATCGATCGATCTTCAAACCTTTTCGATCAATCGATTGATCTTCAAACCTTTTTGATCGATCGGTCTTCAAACCTTTTCGATCGATCGATCGATCTTCAAACATTTTCGATCGATCGATCTTCAAACATTTTCGATCGATCGATCTTCAAACATTTTCGATCGATCGATCTTCAAACATTTTTGATCGATCGATCTTCAAACATTTTTGATCGATCGATCGATCTTCAAAAAATTTTGATCGATCGATCGATCTTCAAACATTTTTGATCGATCGATTGATCTTCAAACCTTTTTGATCGATCGGTCTTCAAACCTTTTCGATCGATCGATCTTCAAACATTTTCGATCGATCGATCTTCAAACATTTTTGATCGATCGATCGATCTTCAAACATTTTTGATCGATCTTCAAACATTTTTGATCGATCGATTGATCTTCAAACCTTTTCGATCGATCGATCGATCGATCTTCAAACCTTTTCGATCGATCGATCGATCTTCAAACCTTTTCGATCGATCGATCTTCAAACCTTTTCTATCGATCGATCGATCTTCAAACCTTTTCTATCGATCGATCGATCTTCAAACCTTTTCTATCGATAGATCGATCAATCTTCAAACCTTTTCGATCGATCGATCTTCAAACCTTTTCGATCGATCGATCTTCAAACCTTTTCTATCGATCGATCGATCTTCAAACCTTTTCTATCGATCGATCGATCTTCAAACCTTTTCTATCGATAGATCGATCAATCTTCAAACCTTTTCGATCGATCGATCTTCAAACCTTTTCGATCGATCGATCTTCAAACCTTTTCGATCGATCGATCTTCAAACCTTTTCGATTGATCGATCTTCAAACCTTATCGATCGATCGATCTTCAAACCTTTTCGATCAATCGATTGATCTTCAAACCTTTTTGATCGATCGGTCTTCAAACCTTTTCGATCGATCGATCGATCTTCAAACATTTTCGATCGATCGATCTTCAAACATTTTCGATCGATCGATCTTCAAACATTTTCGATCGATCGATCTTCAAACATTTTTGATCGATCGATCTTCAAACATTTTTGATCGATCGATCGATCTTCAAAAAATTTTGATCGATCGATCGATCTTCAAACATTTTTGATCGATCGATTGATCTTCAAACCTTTTTGATCGATCGGTCTTCAAACCTTTTCGATCGATCGATCTTCAAACATTTTCGATCGATCGATCTTCAAACATTTTTGATCGATCGATCGATCTTCAAACATTTTTGATCGATCTTCAAACATTTTTGATCGATCGATTGATCTTCAAACCTTTTCGATCGATCGATCGATCGATCTTCAAACCTTTTCGATCGATCGATCGATCTTCAAACCTTTTCGATCGATCGATCTTCAAACCTTTTCTATCGATCGATCGATCTTCAAACCTTTTCTATCAATCGATCGATCTTCAAACCTTTTCTATCGATCGATCGATCTTCAAACCTTTTCTATCAATCGATCGATCTTCAAACCTTTTCTATCAATCGATCGATGTTCAAACCTTTTCAATCGATCGATCGATCTTCAAACCTTTTCTATCTATCGATCGATCTTCAAACCTTTTCTATCTATCAATCGATCTTCAAACCTTTTCTTTCTATCGATCGATCTTCAAACCTTTTCTATCGATCGATCTTCAAACCTTTTCTATCTATCAATCGATCTTCAAACCTTTTCTTTCTATCGATCGATCTTCAAACCTTTTCTATCGATTGATCGATCTAAACTTTTCAAACTTTCTGGTCAGGCTTTTTCAAGCCAACTTAAAGTTTGTCTCAAACTTTTTTTTCTAGTTCTTCTTCTTATTATTATTATTTTTCTGGCCGCTAAATTTTTGGACACTATCTCCTCCTAGACCGTTCAAGCTACATACTCCAAACTCGGCACAGACCTTCATACTGTTCTGACTCGGTGTGCTATATCTTTTCAGACTGGTTTGAGTTACGGTTTTCCTAAAAATTAAAATTAAAAACCCAAAAAATGCCCATAGACTTTCATTGACAGGATGTTCAGATGACCCAAGCTCCAAATCCCATTAGACTCAATCAAGCTTTGATGCTAATCAATGTAAACTCATTCAAACTCATCTAATCTATCTATCTATCTATCGATCGATCTTCAAACCTTTTCGATCGATCGATCTTCAAACCTTTTCAATCGATCGATCGACCTTCAAACCTTTTCGATCGCAAACCTTTTCTATCGATCGATCTTCAAACCTTTTTGATCGATCGATCTTCAAACCTTTTTGATCGATCGATCTTCAAACCTTTTCGATCGATCGATCTTCAAACCTTTTCGATCGATCGATCTTCAAACCTTTTCTGAACCTTTTCTATCTATAGATCGATCTTCAAACCTTTTCTTTCTATCGATCGATCTTCAAACCTTTTCTATCGATAGATCGATCTAAACTTTTCAAACTTTCTGGTCAGGCTTTTTCAAGCCAACTTAAAGTTTGTCTCGACAAACTTTTTTTTCTAGTTATTATTATTTTTAATAATAATAATAATGTCTTATTAAATGTAGTATTTATAATTTAATTTATTATTAGTTATATTTATTATTAATAATATTAATATTATAATAATTATTATAAATATTATATAACTATGATTAAACATTAACAAATTATTAACCTTAAAAAACAAAATGATGGAATTTTTTAATGCTTTGACATTCTCGCTTCACTTTCAGAGCCTCCTAGGCCGCTCACTCATTTGTGTCGCCTAAAAATTCGCAGCATGCTGGGGAGGAATCGTCTGAAGCTCTTGGACTCTTTACCTCTCCCGTGTCGGCTGATCCGGTATTTAAGCCACGACAACTCCAGCCAATGATAGCTCTTTGACAGACATTGATACAAAGATATCCGAAACACAATTCAGTGGCCGTTGAAAAACTAAAGACAGAATTTGTTTTGATCAAACAAGAAACGAGTTTGCTGCGAAGTAGTGACTTCGGATTGGTGACGTTTGCAGAAGTCTTTGCGGGGCAGGCGAGCCCCCCCCCCCCTGTGATGGAGCAATGCACTGTAAAGTTATCAAAAAGTTACAAAAGTGTTAAAAGTTATAGGACAGCCTTCCTCAACCAGGGTATGTGGAACCCGAGGATTCCTCCAGAGGTTGCTAGGGGTTTCCATGAGCTGTGACTGATTGACCTCCCATCTGACGGTGCCTATTTTGGGGGGCCAACACCACTGGCAGAGCCAACATTATGAGAACAATTTAGTTATCTGTAAGGTGGACATTCTTCCCACTGATCTCCAATGTGAGGGACATTCTTCCCACTGATCACCAATGTAAGGGACATTCTTCCCACTGATCTCCAATATAAGGGACTTTCTTCCCACTGACCACCAATGTAAAGAGCATTCTTCCCACTGATCACCAATGTAAGGGACATTCTTCCCACTGACCACCAATGTAAGGGACATTCTTCTCACTGACCACCAATGTAAGGAACATTCTTCCCACTAGTCACCATTGTAAGGGACATTCATCCCACTGGACACCAATTTATGGGACATTTTTCCCACTGGCCACCAATTTATGGGACATTTTTCTCACTGGCCACCAATGTAGGGGGAAATGCTTCCCACTGACCACCAATGTAAGGGGCATTCTTCCCACTGACCACCAATGTAAGGGGCATTCTTCCCACTGACCTCCAATGTAAGGGACATTCTTCCCACTGACCTCCAATGTAAGGGACATTCTTCCCACTGACCACCAATGTAAGGGGCATTCTTCCCACTGACCTCCAATGTAAGGGACATTCTTCTCACTGACCACCAATGTAAGGAACATTTCCCCACTGGCCACCAATGTAAGTAGCATTCTTCCCACTAGTCACCATTGTAAGGGACATTCATCCCACTGGACACCAATTTATGGGACATTTTTCCCACTGGCCACCAATTTATGGGACATTTTTCTCACTGGCCACCAATGTAGGGGGAAATGCTTCCCACTGACCACCAATGTAAGGGGCATTCTTCCCACTGACCACCAATGTAAGGGACATTCTTCCCACTGACCACCAATGTAAGGGACAATCTTCCCACTGACCACCAATGTAAGGGGCATTCTTCCCACTGACCTCCAATGTAAGGGACATTCTTCCCACTGACCTCCAATGTAAGGGACATTCTTCCCACTGACCACCAATGTAAGGGGCATTCTTCCCACTGACCTCCAATGTAAGGGACATTCTTCCCACTGACCTCCAATGTAAGGGGCATTCTTCCCACTGACCACCAATGTAAAGAGCATTCTTCCCACTGATCACCAATGTAAGGGACATTCTTCCCACTGGCCACCGATGTAAGGAGCATTCTTCCCACTGACCACCAATGTAAGGAGCATTCTTCCCACTGGCCACCAATGTAAGGGACATTCTTCCCACTGGCCACCAATGTTAAGGACGTTCTTCCCACTGGCCACCAATGTAAGGAACATTCTTCCCACTGACCACCAATGTAAGGGACATTCTTCCCACTGACCACCAATGTATGGAGCAATTTCCCACTGGCCATCAATTAATTGGTTTTAGCAGGGGTTCCCCAAGACCTGAAATTTATTTCAAGGGTTCCTTTAGTATAAAATGGTTGAGAAATGCTGGTATAGGTATTTAAATGGGGTTGTGTCACAGTGACATAGCACAGCCCATTAATTGAAGTGATACTTTCAAGCATCCTATGAGGCCACACCGTGGGATGGTAACAGGCATATTCCAGTTTTGAAAGCTTCTCTTACCTTTGGCAGACATTTTCCAGCATGTTAGATTCATTCATTCATTCCTTTTCTGTAGAGAAAAAGGGAGAAACCTTTCATGCTGCTTCTGTTCATCAGCGTAATTAGGGAAGAACAATCATAGAGAGTTCCAACAGTGAGGTGACTTCTCCAAAAGGAAGTAAAATCCCCAGAGATTACAGTGGATAGGTAGCACTGGACCATAGGGTTGTCCTATTGGTGTTGGGTTGTCTTATTGGTGTTGGATTGGCCTATTAGTGTTGGGTTGTACTGTTGGTGTTGGATTACCCTGTTGGTGTTAGGTTGTCTTATTGGTGTTGGGTTAGCCTATTGGTGTTGGATTGGCCTATTTGTGTTGGGTTGTACTGTTGGTAATGGTTGTACTGTTGGTGTTGGGTTGCACTGTTGGTGTTGGGTTAGCCTATTGGTGTTGGGTTAGCCTATTGGTGTTGGGTTGGCTTATTGGTGTTGGGTTGGCTTATTGGTGTTGGGTTGGCGTATTGGTGTTGGGTTGGCGTATTGGTGTTGGGTTAGCCTATTGGTGTTGGGTTAGCCTGTTGGTGATAGCTTGTCCTATTGGTGTTGGGTTAGCCTGTTGGTGATAGCTTGTCCTATTGGTGTTGGGTTAGCCTGTTGGTTTTAATATCCAACAGTATTGTAATGGTGTTTGTATAGGTTTTCTGGTTACTTGGCTGGTGCCTTCTTTATATTAATGACCTGTTTCTGAAGGGCAGGCTAGGACACAGTCAACCTATTCTTCCTCTCTTCTTGGTGAATTGCTGACCTGGAGCAAGCATTACGTAGAAGGTATCAGGACACACTACCCACCTCTTGTTCCAGGTTGGTGACTTGGTAACTAGTGACTAGGGATAAATCATAATTCTGATTCAAACTCGTATATTTTTTGTCTTAAGCTACATTTGTGGATATCATAGGGTCACCTAGCAGAAGATAAGAAAGTCCTTGATAGGTATATAGGTCAATATTTCAGGAAGGAGAATAATTAAAGAAAAGCCGTAATAAAGGAGAACTGCTATGTTCCTACTTCGTGCCCGAAAGCCTACAAAATAATGCTGCCAGCTGTCATGTTTAAAGGGAACTTATAGAGGTTTTGTATATTTTTCTTTATTTATTTAAACATGAACACTTTGAAATAATTCTTCCTTCTTTTTTTTGTCAGGTACATATAAATTTAGCATATTGAATTATTTGTATTCTTATATTCAGCCCACAAGTGGCGCTGAAGGCTCCTTATTTGTTTTTCAGGCTATCTTTAGCTGCTGTGCCGAAAACAGCCAGTTGATTAGAAAGCCCAATAGCTCAGGCTGAAATTTTCTTTTACATAAAGTTTATTGAGGTTTTCAAAGAAACAAAGATACAAATAGACATCAAAAGACAATGGTGTCAAAGAAAACAGGTGCCGATGAGACTATAGAATACAAAGAGAAGGATATGGGCTGATAGGCCAATTGTTACAAAGGCAGATAGGCGGTACAACAGAAATGGATGAGGTAGCCAATATATCAAGCTGAAATTTTCATACAGCTCAATGGCTCCTCCAGTCTGTATTGTAAATTGCTACAGTCCAATTTGCAATACATACAGAGAGTCTGAAGGCAAGCAGCTACTGCTGCGCCCTCTCTGAGAATCTAGTGTGATGACTGTGTCCTATATTAATTATTTATATATAAAACAAAGATTTTATATAAATAATATTACAAACAGATATATAAAAATAGACAATAAATATAAATAGACCCCCAAACCATTATAGTTTCCCTTTAAGCCTCCTGCAGCATAAAATGGCAGCTAGCAGAAAGTAGGCTTAGTGTCAGGACCTGGATCACCTGCTGGTTGCACTATGATTCCCGGGGCGGAGGGTTTTAGTTCCAGTGTCCACCAGCGGGGGTCTCCCAGCAGCCAGCAGATTGCAGTAATCAGTCTCCATCTGGTGCTGGATACTGGAACTACAACCCTACCCAAAGAACCACAGTGCCACCAGCAGGTGATCCAGGTCCTGACACTGGGTGACAATTTTATAGGCTTCCAGTATCTGTTAACCTCCCTGCAGTTATGGAACCTTTACATATATCATATGTCTGTGAAGGTTCTCGTGTCAATATATTAGTAATCACATTGTACTTTACTTGTGTAATGTTGAGGTTCTCATTCTGGACAGACAGGACAACTGGTTCATAAAAGGTGTGGAAGATCCCATCTATTCCCTAAAATAGAGTGGTGGCCTTCAGCACCACCTAGCACATATAATACTGGCAATCTGACAATAGTTTACATTTTCAACCGTGTGACTCAGAGAGTTACCACATGTCCAGACTTTTATGGCACCATGATGTTTGAATTATAGGAACAGGATGGGAGGGGTTCCCAAATGTTCACACCTCCCATCCTATTCTTGGACATCTGTCTTCACAAAATTTCATAGTGATCATGGAAGGTGTTACCTGAATGACGATAAATCTTGAGGAATGTTTCTGACAATTGTCCAAGATCAGGAGGCCATGAGGGTGAATGGTGGAACATCTTCAACATTACAGAAGTCCATCTCAATGTGATTAGCTATTACTTTACACATACCTTTGTGAGTGTTATTAGTAGGTGTTTTATATCACAGTTTCCAAGCCTTTGGTTGATGTACCCAGGGTGGTCAGTGTACCCAGGGGGGTGGTCAGTGTACCCAGGGGGTGGTCAATGTACCCAGGGGGGTGGTCAGTGTACCCAGGGGGCTGTCAATGTACCCAGGGGTGGTCAAGTGTACCCAGGGGGTGGTCAAGAGACCCAGGGGGCAGTCAGTGTACCCATGGGGTAGTCAGTGTACCCAGGGGTGGGGTCAGTTTACCCACGGGGTGGTCAATGTACCCAGGGGAGTGGTCAGTGTACCCAGGGGGCTGTCAATGTACCCAGGGGCGGTCAAGTGTACCCAGGGGGTGGTCAAGTGACCAAGGGGGCAGTCAGTGTACCCATGGGGCAGTCAGTGTACCCAGGGGTGGGGTCAGTGTACCCAGGGGGTGGTCAGTGTACCCAGGGGGCAGTCAGTGTACCTAGGGGGTGGTCATTGTATCCAGGGGGTCAGTCAACGTACCCAAGGGTGGTCAGTGTACCCAGGGGGTGGTCAGTGTACCCAGGGGGTGGTCAGTGTATGCAGGGGGGGTGGTAAGTGTATCCAGGGGGTGGTCAGTGTACCCAGGGAGTGGTAGGCTTAGGAAGGTCTCCCGTAGTAGGTGGTCATTAAAGAGGAACTGGAGTCTGGAGGGTATGCACAAACAGACAGCTACAGCATCAAGACTGGTCCCTTGTGATGGCTGAGATCTCTTTGCAGATGATATTTTCCCCATTACAGACTTACCATGCCTTGTTCTGCTCTGTCTGTGTGGAGGCGGCCATCTTGGTAGAGGCAGGAGGGCTTTGCTTCCTCATGTCATAGCCTCCAGCAAGGAGAACAGTGAGCAGCCCAGTAGTGGCATTACCAAACCTCACTTAAATATCACTCCTGAGACTGGCAATCAGGGACAGCAGTGCTTGATATCTCAAGCTGGAGATACACAGCATGGAGACTACAGAGCGGGAGTGCCTAGGCACACTCACATACCAGGAAGTGCACTGTTATTTCTCAAGTCAAAATTAACACTTTTTAGTCTCCTGGTTGAGGGCTCAGTTGACATTTCATATTTTGAGTTCGGATCAGCTGTCCCCATTTACACCTATGTAATCTGTCACACTTTGGCTGTCATACAACAAAGTACAAAAATAATCCCATAACTGTCTATGGGGCCCATTCACACCTACAGTATGCAATGCGCTTCCACGCGTCTTGGAAAAAAGGTGCAAGTCCTTTTCATGACCCCATAGACTTCACATGAAAAATGCACGTAAATGCAGATTCACAAGTGTGACCCCAGTTTGTTAACGAGTATCTCCTTCTTATTTAATAAACCTGCTGTTCCTCTGCAAACAATTCCATGGACTGGTTTGATTTCACGGTGGGATCCGGCGTGGTCCAGGAGCCACAGTTTATTTTGCAGAGCAGATGTTACAGCCGGTCTCTCCCCTGCGGCGGCACGGACTGCGTCACGCGTCAGGGAGGTCTCCCACGTGTTGGGTTCATTTTCAGTTTCTGCAAAGTAATCTTTTACAAAACACGCTGCTGGAACCACGTATCACCAATCAACACAATGTTGCAATCATTTATATGATAACTTTATACATTTCCTGGCCTTTTGATGATTGTTTTTACATAGAAGCAAATAGGAATCGCCACTTAGTGTCACATAGCGTCACATAGTATCACATGGACAAGGTTTTCTTTATGTACAGAGCTTTTTTTATTGCTTTATAGATCTGCAGATGGGGCAGCAAAGTGCATAGAAATTATATATATATTTTTTGCCATGAACTGACTTTTGTTTTAGGTATAATAAGAATAGACGGCACACAGATAACTGAACACATATTGTATACAGAATTTATTATAGAGAATTTCCCTGGAGAAGAAAACTGCTTGTCATTTAATGAGGAAGCAGGGACCCCTGGTGGCCAAAATGAGCACTGCAATCACACAGGGGTCTACTTATGGGCCATACACACTATACAATTTTCTTTAGATTTTTTTCCTTCAGACTTACCAAAACCATATAATATGAGGTCAAACCTAAACACTTTCAATTTGTATGCAATCAGGCAGGGCCTTGCACTACATAGTTGAAGTTAAATCTAATAGAAATCTACCAACAAAAGTTGTATGGTGTGTATCCAGCTTTAGGCCTCTTGCACACTGCAGCTTGAAAAAGGCTTTTTTCACTGAGCTAAAATGCAGCCCATTAATTGTAATGTGCCCATGCACACAGGTGCGTAAAAAAGCGCCGTGCATTCTTCAGTAAATACACAATAGAAAAATCTCCATTTTTGGTCAGTAATTTACGCCTCATGCGCGGAAATGCGCGAAAATATGCGCGCTTGTGCACAAATGTGCGCAAATGCCCATTTACACACAGTACAGAACAAGAACGCGAGAAAAAGTTTTTGTGCATGCGTGCAAAAATGTGCGCGTGCGCATAAAAACGCGTGACCTAGGTCAACTGAGAACTACAAGCCAACAGCCGCAAAGGAGGTCGGTACTTGTAGTTTATACATTCACAGAACTATGTGAATGAATGACACAGCTCTCACTTAGCTCTCCCCACTGAGCTATGCAGAGTGTAATTTCAGTTCCCCGCCCCCTTTTTTTCTGACAGCTCAGACAAGCTGTATAAATTCAGCACTTTAAACGGATGTAGAGAAGAGAAGACTGCAGATTAACAGGTACAACTTATGTAGGAGGATTTGTTTCATCTCTGTGTATCACCTGAAGCCAGTCGCTGCACTAGGGATTTGGAAGAGTTTACAACCATTTTAATAATAAATAAAACTTTAAACCAACCCCCCCCCCCCCCCACACCCCCCCCCCCCCCCCCAGTGTGCCCTTTCATTAACTGTCTGGTACCTTCAGATAGCTGAGCGCCCCTTTTACATTAGTGACTGTGTTGTATCTTTGTGTTTATTACACTGATTTTTTTTTTTGGGTGTGTGTTGTATCACTGTATATTGCAATGTATACATTTTAGGAGGATATGTTTAAGAGGAACTCCAGAAAAACAGGAAAGGAAAAAAGAAAGAAAGGGGTTGAAGGACAAACAGGAGCATCTCATAAAATTAGAATATCAAAAAGTTATTTTGTTATAATTTGTTATTTTATTTCAGTAATTTAATTTTAATTCTATATTTTCTATAGAAGTGTTACACACAGAGTGAGAGATTTCACGCATTTTTTTCTTTTAATTCTGATGATTATGGCTTACAGCCGGTGACACCCCAAAATTCAGTACCTCAGAAAATGAGAAAATCAAAAAGTTATTTTACTTCAGTATTTTAATTCAAAAAAGGTTATAAAAAAAAAAAAAAAAAAAAAAGGTAAACTCCTATATTTTCTATATGAGATATTTCACGCATTTTTTTCTTTTAATTCTGATGATTATGGCTTACAGACGGTGACACCCCAAAATTCAGTACCTCAGAAAATGAGAAAATCAAAAAGTTATTTTACTTCAGTATTTTAATTCAAAAAAGGTTATAAAAAAAAAAAAAAAAAAAAAGGTAAACTCCTATATTTTCTATATGAGATATTTCACGCATTTTTTTCTTTTAATTCTGATGATTATGGCTTACAGACGGTGACACCCCAAAATTCAGTACCTCAGAAAATTAGAATATCAAAAAGTTATTTTATTATTTTATTTCAGTATTTTAATTCAAAAAAAGGTTGTGAAAAAAAAAAAAAAAAGTTAACTCCTATATTTATTATAGATGCGTTACACACAGAGTGATATTTTTCACGCATTTTTTTCTTTTAATTTTGATGATTATGGCTTCCAGCCGGTGACACCCCAAAATTCAGTACCTCAGAAAATGAGAAAATCAAAAAGTTATTTTACTTCAGTATTTTAATTCAAAAAAGGTTATAAAAAAAAAAAAAAAAAAAAAGGTAAACTCCTATATTTTCTATATGAGATATTTCACGCATTTTTTTCTTTTAATTCTGATGATTATGGCTTACAGACGGTGACACCCCAAAATTCAGTACCTCAGAAAATTAGAATATCAAAAAGTTATTTTATTATTTTATTTCAGTATTTTAATTCAAAAAAAGGTTGTGAAAAAAAAAAAAAAAGTTAACTCCTATATTTATTATAGATGCGTTACACACAGAGTGATATTTTTCACGCATTTTTTTCTTTTAATTTTGATGATTATGGCTTCCAGCCGGTGACACCCCAAAATTCAGTATCTCAGAAAATTAGAATATCAAAAAGTTATTTTATTTCTGTATTTTAATTCAAAAAAGGTTATAAAAAAAAGGTAAATTCCTATATTTTCTATAGATGTGTTACACACAGAGTGAGAAATTTCATGCATTTTTTTTTCTTTTAATTTTGATGATTATGGCTTCCAGCGAGTGACACCCCAAAATTCAGCATCTCAGAAAATTGCTTGCTGCAGCTTCTAATGCACACTGTAATATGATTGGCTGGATTGGAGGATTTGCTGGGCACTTTAATTGGTTTTGATGGAGTTTGTGTAATTGAAGAATACTTGAGAGATTTTTTTTTTTTTTTTTTAATTTATTGTTTAAGGGCCCAAAAAAAAAAAAAAAAAAAACAGCCAAACAGCCACTCCTACTGCCAGAAATTTCTCTGCCAGCCTCATTTAAAATTCCACCCGGTGTGCACTGGACTGGAGGGAAAATAGCAAATTTCATATACAGGTGCATCCCAAAAAAGTAGAATTTCATCAAAAAGTTAGTTTATTTCAGTAATTCAATTACAAAAAAGTGAAAAATATTTTCTATAGATGTGTTACACACAGAGTGATAGATTTCAAGTTTTTTTTTCTTTTAATTTTGATGATTATGGCTTCCAGCCAGTGACACCCAAAAATTCAGTACCTCAGAAAATTGCTTGCTGCAGCTTCTAATGCACACTGTAATATGATTGTCTGGATTAGAGGATTTGCTGGGCACTTTAATTGGTTTTGATGGAGTTTGTGTAATTGAAGAATACTTGAGAGATTTTTTTAATTTATTGTTTAAGGGCCCAAAAAAAAAAAAAATAGCCAAACAGTCACTCCTATTGCCAGAAATTTCTCTGCCAGCCTCATTTAAAATTCCACCCGGTGTGCACTGGACTGGAGGGAAAACAACAAATTTTTATATACAGGTGCATCTCAAAAAAAAGGAGAATTTCATCAAAAAAGTTAGTTTATTTCAGTAATTCAATTAAAAAAAGTGAAAAATATTATTTATATGATAGATTTCATTTTTCTTTTAATTTTGATGATTATGGCTTACAGCGAGTGACACCCCAACATTCAGTATCTCAGAAAATGAGAATATTACAGAAGACCAATTAAAAAAAAAAAAAAAAAAAGATTTTTAATCCAGAAATGTTGTTTTAGTAAAAAGTCTGTCCATGTACAGTATAGTATGCACTCAATACTCAATACGTTTCGTCATCAACGTGACGTATTCTTAAATCAGGTGATTGGCTGAGCTCCTTTTGCATGAATTACTGCATCAATGTGGCGTGGCATGGAGGTGATCAGCCTGTGGCACTGCTGAGGTGTTATGGAAGCCCAGGTTGCTGATAGCGGCCTTCAGCTCATCTGCACTGTTGGGTCTGGTGTCTCTCATCTTCCTCTTTATATTACCCCACAGATTCTCTATGGCAGGGATCCTCAAACTACGACCCTCTAGCTGTTGCAGAACTACACGTCCCATGAGGCATTGTACAACTCCAACATTCACAGACATGACTAGGCATGATGGAAGTTGTAGAACAACTTGTTCTACGTATCAATAGGGATGTGGTGTTGGCTTGCTGGGTACATTGGCCAGTTTAGGCATGGCATCTTCCTTTTCTTGTATAATGATGGAAGTTGTAGTTCCTGAACAACTGGAGGGCCATAGTTTGAAGACCCCCTAGTCTATGGGGTTTAGGTCATGCTTCCCTCTGCTGACCAGCTTTATGGAGATGCTGATTTCATTTTCCAGCAGGACTTGGCACCGCCCACACTGCCAAATCTACCAATACCTGGTCACATGATCATGGGATCACTGTGCTTGATTGGCCAGCAAACTGGCCTGACCTAAACCCTATAGAGAATCTGTGGGGTATTGTCAAGAGGAAGATGAGAGACACCAGACCCAACAATGCAGAGGAGCTGAAGGCTGAATTTTAAATGAGGGTGGCAGAGAAATTTCTGGCTGCATTGGCTGTTTTTTTTTTTTTTTTTTTTTGAGCCCTAAAACAATAAATAAAAAAAAAATCTCTCAAGTATTTCTCAATTACACAAACTCCATCAAAACCAATTAAAGTGCCCAGCAAATCCTATAATCCAGCCAATCATATTACAGTGTGCATTAGAAGCTGCAGCAAGTCAGTGAGAGCCCATCTCATTTCCTCTCTAGAGAACGTCCAGTGTCCTGTAGCTCTTTTTCCCCCAGCCTGACTGTCCCTGACCCACCCATTGGATTTCAGTACATTTAACGATGGAGGCTCAGCATCACATGTGGGCGTTACCTAGGACTGTCTGCACGCAAATATAGTGCACCTCCTCCATCCACCACTTAAGATATTCTAGATCAGGGGGTCTTCAAACTACGGTCCTACTGTTGTTAAGGAACTACAACTCCCATCATTCTTAGTCATGTCTGTGAATGTTGGAGTTTTACAATGCCTCATGGGACGTGTAGTACCTCAACAGCTGGAGGGCCGTAGTTTGAGGATCCCTGATTCCTAGACAAAGAGGATGATTCTCTGCAGAGGTGATGCAGACTGCAAGGTAACCTGGCAGAGGGTCCAACCAGTGCTGGGACAAGGTCTTTCAAGGATGCCAAACTGCGCCCCCCCTTCCCTTAGGGTTAGGGTCAAGGCGCCCCCCCATCACTGCAATAAATCATTGCGCCCAGGGCAACTTCTCCCTCCTGCCCACCCCTTGTCCCGGCCCTGGGTCCAACCCTCCCCCATGACAGCCATTGCAAAATGAAAATGGGGCTTTGCATGCACTTCTAGCAGTCCGGGGGGAATGTCAAGGTTGGGGGAGATCAGAGGCCAGGACATATCGGGGGACGCTTTTCAAAATTCTTTTCTAGAACCCTAAACTCCCACACCGAGAAACCATTTCATTCTCTTTTTTCCTTTTCTGCGCTGGAGTTCCTCCTTAATACGTCCACCTTCTATGACCGGCCGGGATTTACAAAATTAAAGTATTTCTAGAATGAAATGTGCAATCCACTCGTTTTGCTGAGAGCACTTCCCCCCCTCCCCCTCCCGAGTGTGTTTATTGTAGAATTTGTATAAAACATTTTTACAATTTTTTTTGGTACTGTTTGTTTACAGATCTAATTTTAAATAAATGTTTACAAAGTAAAACGTCCGTGTGAATTTGTCGAAATAGATGGATATGAAGCCGGGGGGAGGGGAGCCAAGATACACAAAGACCCCCCCCCCCACCCCCCCCCCCCCCCGAGGGATATGAAAGGAGAATATGGAAATGAAATGATCCGAAGGATGTCCTCGTTCTACCCAGCGAGGGGGGGGGGGGGGGGACTTATGATGGCCATACACGCACAGAATACTTACTTAATACTTAAATAATAATACTGATAATTAATATATTTATATAAATATAAATGTATTAATATAAATATTATATTATGAATTATAATATTATATTATAAATATAAATGATAAATAAATATATATTTACAATTATATATATATAAATATAATAATACTTACTTAATACTTAAATAATAATACTAATAATAAATATAAATTTATATAGATAAATATATATTTATATAAATATAAATGTATTAATATAAATATTATATTATAAATATAAATAATAAATAAATATATATTTATCTATATAAATTTATATTTATTATTAGTATTATTATTTAAGTATTAAGTAAGTATTATTATATTTATATATATATAATTGTAAATATATATTTATAATTTTATATATATATATATATATATATATATATATATATATATATATATATATATATATATATATATATGTATATATAAATTTTTATAAATATAAATAATAATAAATATAATAATACTTACTTAATATTTAAATAATACTAATAACAAATATCAATTTATATAAATAAATATATATTTATATAAATATAAATGTATTAATATAAATATTATATTATATTATAAATTATAATATATTATAAATATAAATTATAAATAAATATATATTTATATAAATATAAATAATAATAAATATAATAATACTTAATACTTAAATAATAATACTAATAATAAATATCAATTTATATAAATAAATATATATTTATATTAATTTATTAATATAAATATTATATTATATTATAAATTATAATATATTATAAATATAAATTATAAATAAATATATATTTCTAATTATATAAATGTATATAAATAATAATAAATATAGTAATAACTCACATGTAAAGCGCTGCCACGAGCAACAATCGTGGAGGCGTGGCGTCACGTGAGCAGCCCGCTCAACGCATTTCCAGCCAATGCTCGTCCTCAGGGGCCTGAGTGCTGCCAGCATTGCTGCAGAGGTTGAAGGGGTGGGGGGTCAGCCTGTCAGTACTCAGACCATACGCCGCACATTGCATCAAATTGGTCTGCATGGCTGTCATCCCAGAAGGAAGCCTCTTCTAAAGATGATGCACAAGAAAGCCTGCAAACCGTTTGCTGAAGACAAGCAGACTAAGGACATGGATTACTGGAATCATCTCCTGTGCTCTGATGAGACCAAGATAAACTTATTGGGTTCAGATGGTGCCAAGCGTGTGTGGGGGCAACCAGGTGAGGAGTACAAAGACAAGTGTGTCTTCCTACAGTCAAACATGGTGGTGGGAGTGTCATGGTCTGGGGCTGCATGAGTGCTGCCGGCACTGGGGAGATACAGTTCATTGAGGGAACCATGAATGCCAACATGTACTGTGACATACTGAAGCAGAGCATGATCCCCTCCCTTCAGAGACTGGGGGGCAGGGCAGTATTCCAACATAACGACCCCAAACACCTCCAAGATGACCACTGCCTTGCTAAAGAAGCTGAGGGTAAAGGTGATGGACTGGCCAAGCATGTCTCCAGACCTAAACCCTATTGAGCATCTGTGGGGCATCCTCAAACAGAAGGTGGGGGAGCGCAAGGTCTCTAACATCCACCAGCTCTGTGATGTCATCATGGAGGAGGGGAAGAGGACTCCAGTGACAACCTGTGAAGCTCTGGTGAACTCCATGCCCAAGAAGGTTAAGGCAGTGCTGGAAAATAATGGTGGCCACACAAAATGTTGACACTTTGGGCCCAATTTGGACATTGTCACTTAGGGGTGTACTGACTTTTGTTGCCAGCGGTTTATACATTAATGGCTGTGTGTTGAGTTATATTGAGGGGACAGTAAATTTACACTGTTATACAAGCTGTACACTCACTACTTTACATTGTAGCAAAGTGTCATTTCTTCAGTGTTGTCACATGAAAAGATAGAATAAAATATTTACAAAAATCTGAGGGGTGTACTTACTTTTGTGAGATACTGTATGTAGTAATTTTTATTCTTAGGAAGGGGGAACTTCCAGATCCCCCAATTTGATGTGATATCTGAGGGGATTTTAGGGGACTCATTTATTAGAATAAACCCTTACATGGCTCAGATTGCTCTGCAGAGTGAATTTAACCGGTTTCCGACCACCCGGCGCCTTTTTACTGCGGCAGGGTGGCTCGCCTGCGTGAACCGACGTAGACCTACGTCGGTAGCGCGCCTGCAGCTAGGGGGCGAGCGCGCGCCACTGGCGGCGCGCTCTGCCTCCATTCGGCAGTGGGGAAGCCAGTGCACGGGTCAAGTGGCTCCGATTGCTGCCTGACACCCGTGATCGCTCCCCGCTGAGAGAGAAGAGCGGTCGGATGTTGTAATCACAGCTGACCGTTCTTCTCCCTGGAATGATCACAGAGCGCCTTCTATATAGGATCACAGGTCTCTATGGTCATTTCAGAAGCCACGCCCCCCACAGTTAGAAACACTCCCCTAGGCTCACATTTAACCTCTTGCTCACCCACAATGTTAACCCCTTCCCTGCCAATGTCATTAGCACAGTAACAGTGCATATTTATAGCACTGATTATTGTAGTAATGTCACTGGTCCCCCCAAAAGTGTAAAAAATGTCAGTTAGGGGTCCGATCTGTCGCAGTCCCGCTAAAAATTGCTGATCACCGCCATTACTAGTAAAAAAATAAATAAATAAATAAATACATACATTTTTCCCCTAGTTTGTAGATGCGATAACTTTTGTGCAAACCGATCAAAATACGCTTATTGCGATTTTTTTTTTTTTACCAAAAACATGTAGCAGAGAACAAATTGGCCTAAAATGTTAAAAAATTTTGATTTTTAATTTTTTTTTTATTTTGGGAATGTTATGTAGCAGAATGTGAAAATATATATATTTTTTTTCAGAATTGTCGCTCTTTTTTTATTTTTAGCCCAAAAAAATAAAAACAAAATAAAAAAAATACAGTAACAATGCATATTTTTAGCACTGATTACTGTAGTAATGTCACTGGTCCACCCCAAAAATGTCAGTTAGGGGTCCGGTCTGTCCGCCGCAATGTCGCAGTCCAGCTAAATATCGCTGATCGCCGCCATTAATAGTAAAAAAAATAAAAAAATAAATAAATAAAAAATACATAAATCTTTCCCCTAGTTAGTAGCTGCGATAACTTTTGTGCAAACCAATCAAAATGCGCTTATTGCGATTTTTTTTTTTTTTTTTTTTTTTTTTACCAAAAATATGTAGTAGAGAACAAATTGGCCTAAAATGTTAAAAAATTTTGATTTTTAATTTTTTTTTTATTTTGGGAATGTTATATAACAGAATGTGAAAAATATTGTTTTTTTTTTTTTTTCAGAATTGTCGCTCTTTTTTTATTTATAGCGCAAAAAATAAAAATCGCACAGGTGATCAAATACCACCAAACCAAAGCTATATTTGTAGGGAAAAAATGGACATCCATTTTATTTAGGTACAGCGTCGCATGACCTCGCAAATTGTCCATTTAAATAACGCAGTGCCGAGTTGCAAAATGTGGCCTGGTCATTAAGGGGGAAAATCCTTCCGGTCCAGAAGTGGTTAATAATAAAATATTTCCACAAATGTGAGGGGTGTGCATACTTTTGTCAGACACTGTGTCTCCTACAAAATATTACAGATAATTGATGGCCGTAGATCAGAATATTATTTTGTAGGAGATATTTATGGAATGTTTCTCATTTTATTGTTCTCTTATATTAGCCCTGAGGAAGGGGAAGGCTTTCCCCCGAAACGTGTCGGATTTGTACACTGCTTGAACTTTTGCACAGGATACTCCCCGAGTTTACACAGGAAGGCGTGTACAGATTATGCCGAAGGCGGAGCTTAGACAAAGACTGTTTTTTTTTCAGTGATGGTAACAGTCATAACTTTATTGATCATACACGGGAAACATTCTCAGACTGTACAATATCTACACAGTGACAAGGACCAATCAGAGGATCCGTTTATATACAGCAGGTCAGATCCTTGTACAGAAAGGCATTTCCTTCCCTAATGCTCAACAATCAGCAACAATGTAACATTCAGCAACAATGATCCATTATATTACAATGATACATTGTATACAGCTGTAAACGGCGCACACATCGTGGATTGTGGATTCAGGAAGTATAAAGGTCATCTCAGGGCAAAATAAAAAATCTGTAAATTTCATAACTCCGCCCCCTTCCTCCAGGTTCAACCCACTTATGTCTTGTCATTGAGTTAAGGCACCCAATCAAAATGCACGGCTGCTAGAGCACCCTAATGTGCCCCAAAAATCACATGATCCTTTTTTCTAAATGCAACACAACTGTGCATTGAGTCCCCATCAAAGTCCTCCTTACATTAGAGTCCCTACTTACATGAGAGTCACTATCAGAGTCCCCCCTTACATCACAGCTACCCTTGCGTCAGGGTCCCTCCTTGCATTGGAGTCCCCTTCAAAGTCCACCCTTACATCAGGGTCTCTATCACAGTCCTCCTTATGTCACAGTCCCTCCTTACATGAGAGTCCCCCCCCCCCTTACATCAGATTCCCATTTTACATTAGAGCCCCCATTAAAGTCCCCCTTAAATCAAGATCCCTATCAGAGTTCTTCCTTATATCAAAGTGCCCATCAGGTTCCCCCCTTACATCAGGGTCCCCATTCAGAGTCCTCCTCACATCACAGTCCCTCCTTACACGAGAGTCCCCATTGGAGAGTCCCCCCTCCCCCCCTTACACCAAAGCCACCCTTGCATGCAGGTCCCTTGTTAAATTAGAGCCCCCATCGGAGTCCCTCTTACATCAGGATCCCCATCAGAGTCCTTCCTTATATCAAAGTGCCCATCAGAGTCCTCCTCACATCACAGTCCCTCCTTAAATGAGAGTCCCCATTGGAGAGTCCCCCCTCCCCCCCTTACACCAAAGCCACCCTTGCATCCAGGTCCCTTCTTAAATTAAAGCCCCCATCAGAGTCCCCCTTACATCAGGATCCCCCTCAGAGTCCTTCCTTATATCAAAGTGCCCATCAGAGTCCCCCCTTACATCAGGGTCCCCATCAGAGTCCTCCTTACATCACAGTCCTCCTTACATAACAGTCCCTCCTTACATGAGAGTCCCCATTGGAGAGTCCCCCCTCCCCCCCCCTTACACCAGAGCCACCCTTGCATCAGGTTCCCTTCTTACATTAGAGCCCCCATCAAAGTCCCCCTTATATCAGGATCCCCATCAGAGTCCTTCCTTATATCAGAGTGCCCATCAGAGTCCCCCCTTACATCAAAATTCCCATCAAAGTTACCCTTCACATCAGTGTCACCTTAAGAAGCCCTCCCTATCTCAGACTCCTTATCAGAGCCCCCCACAACAGAATTCCCATTGGAGTTCTCCTTACATCACATTTCCCCTTTAGACCATAATTCCCATCAGAGTCCCCCCTTACATCAGAATCCCCATCAAAGTCCCCCTTACATCAAAATCCCCATCAGAAGCCCTCCCTATATCAGAGTCCCCACCAAAGTCCCCCTTTACATCAGAATCCCCATCAAAGTCTTCCATTCATTACAGTCCCTCCTTAGATGCTAGTCCCCATCAGACTCCCTATCAGAGTCCCACCTTATATCAGAGCTACCCTTAAATCAGGATCCTTCCTTATATGAGAGTCACCATTAGAGCCCCCCTTACATTAGAGTCTCTATTAAAGTCCCTCTTACATCAGGATCCCCATCAGAGTCCCCCCTTACATCAGAATCCTCATCAAAGTCCCTCTTACATCAGGGTCAACATCGGAGCCCTTCCTTACATTAGAGACCCCATGAAAGTCCCCCTAATATCAGACTCCCCTTCAGAGTCCCCCTTCTATCAGATTCCCCATTAAAGTCCCCCTTACATAACAGTACGTCCTTATATGACAGTCCCCATCTGACAGCCCCCTTACATCAGAGCCCCCCCTTACAAAATTGTTCTTATTCAAATCCCCCTTACATTAGAGTCCTCATCCAAATCCCCCTTACATCAGGGGGGTCCTCCCTTACATCAGGCTCCCCATCAGAGCCCCCTTACATCAGGCTCCCTATCAGAGTCCCCCCTTACATCAGGCTCCCTATCAGAGTCCCCCCCTTACATCAGGCTCCCTATCAGAGTCCACCCCTTACATCATGCTCCCTATCAGAGTCCCCCTTACATCAGGCTCCCTATCAGAGTCCCCCCTTACCTCAGGCTCCCTATCAGAGTCCACCCTTACATTAGGCACCCCATCAGAGTCCCCCCTGACATCAGGCTCCCTATCAGAGTCCCCCCTTACATTAGGCTCCCTATTAGAGTCCCCCCTTACTTTAGGCTCCCTATCAGAGTCCCACCCCCCTTACATCAGGCTCTCTATCAGAGTCCACCCCTTACATCAGGCTCCCTATCAGAGTCCCCCCTTATTTCAGGCTCCCTATCAATATCCCACCCTTACATTGGACTCCCTGTTTCATTAGAGGCCAGATAAAATCTGGCAGCGAACCAGATTTAACCCATGGGCTGTAGTTTGGGGACCCCTGCCTTGGTGTGTTGGGGGACCATTCGAAACAAACATGGCACCACAATGCATGTTAGGTGCGTTACTTGATTTCTGGTAGACCAATAGATACTCTTCTGAACATTAGCGTGTATTTGAGGCTGAGGGCCTATTTACGCTTCCCTGGCGGTAAATTGTCCGTTACCATGCGTGTTACTGAAACACAGAAGTGTATTTGGACCCTCAGCCCTAACAGTGCTAAAATACAGAATAATACCGGCTGATCCACCAGAAATCCAGCGACCTTCTAACTTCCTGTATGAGCTTCTAACTTCCTGTATGAGCTTCTAACTTCCTGTATGAGCTTCTAACTTCCTGTATGAGCTTCTAACTTCCTGTATGAGCTGACAACGCTGCCTCTGCTGCACTAAAATCCCAATCAGTATTGTCAGCCCTGTCTAAGTTCTCCCCTGCTGGACTACAGAACACCTCCTCCTAATGGTATGGGGACAAGTAGAGGGGTTCTGTAGAAGTATGAAGAGGTGACAACACTGCCTGGGATTTCAGTGCAGCAGAAGCAGCGTTGTCAGCTCATGCGGGAAGTGTGGAGCTCACTGGATTTCTGGCAGGTCAGCGGGTATTTTTCTGTACTTGAGTTTCTGTAGTGTTTATAAAGAGATCGAACGTGAGTCAATGCGCATGCATGGCAGAGATGTACAACTTTTTGCCCCAGCATTCACTTTTAATTTGACAATTGTCCAAAGTCACTGAGCCCACGGGGAACTGAGGAAATCATTTTCATGCTCATGCTGCTGCTAAAGGACAAAACATCGAACCTAAAATGACTCGGCCTTCAGTTCACATCTCCCAGGAGGGGCATTGGTGGAGCGCCGGACCCCACAAAGGGTGAACAACAATTCAAACTCCAGCTTTCTGTCAATTTATGGAGTTCCTGGTCAGTCCACCAGAAGTGTCAGCTATGAGTGGTCACCCCCCCCCCCCCCCCGCTTCTTGGAGATTCCACCAGCAACATTCCCTGGCTGTGGGTGACATCTCTGTTCCCTGTGCACCTTGGTTACTGCAAGCCCCTTGGATGTCTCTGCTTCTACAGGGGGGGTCTCTGCTTCTAAAGAGGGTCTCTCTGCTTCTACAGGGGTGTCTCTGCTTCTACAGGGGGGGTCTCTGCTTCTAAAGAGGGTCTCTCTGCTTCTACAGGGGTGTCTCTGCTTCTACAGGGGTGTCTCTGCTTCTACAGGGGGGTCTCTGCTTCTACAGGGGGGTCTCTGCTTCTACAGGGGGGTCTCTGCTTCTACAGGAGTGCTCTCTGCTTCTACAGGGGGGTCTCTGCTTCTACAGGAGTGCTCTCTGCTTCTACAGGCGGGTCTGTGCTTCTACAGGGGTGTCTCTGCTTCTACAAGGTGCTCTATGCATCTACAGAGGTGCTCTATGCATCTACAGGGGTGTCTCTGCTTCTACAAGGGTGTCTCTGCTTCTACAGAGGGGTCTCTGCTTCTACAAGGGGGTCTCTGCTTCTACAAGGGGGTCTCTGCTTCTACAAGGGTGTCTCTGCTTCTACAGAGGGGTCTCCGCTTCTACAAGGGTGTCTCTGCTTCTACAGGCGGGTCTCTGCTTCTACAGGGGGGTCTCTGCTTCTACAGGGTTGTCTCTGCTTCTACAAGGTGGTCTCTGCTTCTACAGGGGTGCTCTATGCATCTACATGGGTGTCTCTGCTTCTACAAGGTGGTCTCTGCTTCTACAGAGGGGTCTCTGCTTCTACAGGGGTGCTCTCTGCTTCTACAGGGGTGTCTTTGCTTCTACAGGGGGGTCTCTGCTTCTACAGGAGTGCTCTCTGCTTCTACAGGGGGGTCTCTGCTTCTACAGGGGTGCTCTCTGCTTCTACAGGGGTGTCTCTGCTTCTACAGGGGGGTCTCTGCTTCTACAGGGGTGCTCTCTGCTTCTACAGGGGGGTCTCTGCTTCTACAGGGGGGTCTCTGCTTCTACAGGGGTGCTCTCTGCTTCTACAGGGGGGTCTCTGCTTCTACAGGGGTGCTCTCTGCTTCTACAGGGGTGTCTCTGCTTCTACAGGGGGGTCTCTGCTTCTACAGGGGGGTCTCTGCTTCTACAGGGGGGTCTCTGCTTATACAGGCGGGGTCTCTGCTTCTACAGGCGGGTCTCTGCTTCTACAGGGGGGGTCTCTGTTTCTACAGGGTTGTCTCTGCTTCTACAAGGTGGTCTCTGCTTATACAGGCGGGGTCTCTGCTTCTACAGGCGGGTCTGTGCTTCTACAGGGGGGTCTCTGTTTCTACAGGGTTGTCTCTGCTTCTACAAGGTGGTCTCTGCTTCTACAGAGGTGCTCTATGCATCTACAGGGGTGTCTCTGCTTCTACATGGGTGTCTCTGCTTCTACAGAGGGGTCTCTGCTTCTACAAGGGGGTCTCTGCTTCTACAGAGGGGTCTCTGCTTCTACAAGGGGGTCTCTGCTTCTACAAGGGTGTCTCTGCTTCTACAGAGGGGTCTCTGCTTCTACAAGGGTGTCTCTGCTTCTACAGGCGGGTCTCTGCTTCTACAGGGGGGTCTCTGTTTCTACAGGGTTGTCTCTGCTTCTACAAGGTGGTCTCTGCTTCTACAGGGGTGCTCTATGCATCTACATGGGTGTCTCTGCTTCTACAGAGGGGTCTCTGCTTCTACAAGGTGGTCTCTGCTTCTACAGAGGGGTCTCTGCTTCTACAAGGGGGTCTCTGCTTCTACAATGGTGTCTCTGCTTCTACAGAGGGGTCTCTGCTTCTACAAGGGTGTCTCTGCTTCTACAGGCGGGTCTCTGCTTCTACAGGGGGGTCTCTGCTTCTACAGGGGGGGTCTCTGCTTATACAGGTGGGGTCTCTGCTTATACAGGCGGGGTCTCTGCTTCTACAGGCGGGGTCTCTGCTTCTACAGGAGGGTCTATGCTTCTACAGGGGTGTCTCTGCTTCTACATGGATGCTCTCTTCTTCTACAGGGGTGCTCTCTGCTTCTACAGGGGGGTCTCTGCTTCTACAGGGGGGGTCTCTGCTTATACAGGCGGGGTCTCTGCTTCTACAGGCGGGTCTCTGCTTCTACAGGGGGGTCTCTGTTTCTACAGGGTTGTCTCTGCTTCTACAAGGTGGTCTCTGCTTATACAGGCGGGGTCTCTGCTTCTACAGGCGGGTCTGTGCTTCTACAGGGTTGTCTCTGCTTCTACAAGGTGGTCTCTGCTTCTACAGAGGTGCTCTATGCATCTACAGGGGTGTCTCTGCTTCTACATGGGTGTCTCTGCTTCTACAGAGGGGTCTCTGCTTCTACAAGGGGGTCTCTGCTTCTACAGAGGGGTCTCTGCTTCTACAAGGGGGTCTCTGCTTCTACAAGGGTGTCTCTGCTTCTACAGAGGGGTCTCTGCTTCTACAAGGGTGTCTCTGCTTCTACAGGCGGGTCTCTGCTTCTACAGGGGGGTCTCTGTTTCTACAGGGTTGTCTCTGCTTCTACAAGGTGGTCTCTGCTTCTACAGGGGTGCTCTATGCATCTACAGGGGTGTCTCTGCTTCTACAAGGGGGTCTGTGCTTCTACAGAGGGGTCTCTGCTTCTACAAGGGGGTCTCTGCTTCTACAGGGGGGTCTCTGCTTATACAGGTGGGGTCTCTGCTTATACAGGCGGGGTCTCTGCTTCTACAGGCGGGGTCTCTGCTTCTACAGGAGGGTCTATGCTTCTACAGGGGTGTCTCTGCTTCTACATGGATGCTCTCTTCTTCTACAGGGGTGCTCTCTGCTTCTACAGGGGGGTCTCTGCTTCTACAGGGGGGTCTCTGCTTATACAGGCGGGGTCTCTGCTTCTACAGGCGGGTCTCTGCTTCTACAGGGGGGTCTCTGTTTCTACAGGGTTGTCTCTGCTTCTACAAGGTGGTCTCTGCTTATACAGGCGGGGTCTCTGCTTCTACAGGGATGCTCTCTGCTTCTACAGGGGTGTCTCTGCTTCTACAGGGGTGCTCTATGCATCTACAGGGGTGCTCTATGCATCTACAGGGGGGTCTCTGCTTCTACAGGGTTGTCTCTGCTTCTACAAGGGGGTCTCTGCTTCTACAAGGGGGTCTCTGCTTCTACAGAGGTGCTCTATGCATCTACAGGGGTGTCTCTGCTTCTACATGGGTGTATCTGCTTCTACAGAGGGGTCTCTGCATCTACAGGGGTGTCTCTGCTTCTACAGGGGTGTCTCTGCTTCTACAAGGGTGCTCTGCTTCTACAAGGGGGTCTCTGCTTCTACAAGGGTGTCTCTGCTTCTACAGAGGGGTCTCTGCTTCTACAAGGGTGTCTCTGCTTCTACAGGGGGGTCTCTGCATCTACAGAGGGGTCTCTGCTTCTACAAGGATGCTCTTTGTCTAAGGGGAGCATGAGGCAACCTCTACTGCAAAGTGTAACTGAACCTGGAGACACAAAACTTCTACATCATTCAACATTTACCAAAAAATGAATTCCATTTCCCAGTTGAATAATCATTCAGGGCCCATTTACATCATTACATGGCAGCAACTTGTGCATGGCCGCAACGCAGGGGATGCACGTTGCATGCTTTATTGTGTCATTAATTTTGAATGCACCCCAATGCACGAAGGCAACGCTCAGTTGCACTACATTGTGCGTTACAAAATAGCATGTCCGATTTATGGGATATTATGGTTGCTGTAATGCGATGTGCAGTAAATCACTTGTGCAACAAGTGCGAAGTGTATGTGCGATGTGCATGTGCGATGTGTATGTGCGATGTGTATGTGCGAAGTGTATGTGCGATGTGTATGTGCGATGTACGATGTGCATGTGCGATGTGTATGTGCGATGTACGATGTGCATGTGCGATGTGTATGTGCGATGTGTATGTGCGATGTGTATGTGCGATGTGTATGTGCGATGTGTATGTGCGATGTGTATGTGCGATGTGTATGTGCGATGTGTATGTGCGATGTGTGTGTGCGATGTGTATGTGCGATGTGTATGTGCGATGTGTATGTGCGATGTGTATGTGCGATGTGTATGTGCGATGTGTATGTGCGATGTGTATGCGATGTGTATGTGCGATGTGTATGTGCGATGTGAGATGTGTATGTGCGATGTGTATGTGAGATGTGTATGTGCGATGTGTATGTGTGATGTGTATGTGCGATGTGTATGCGCGATGTGTATGTGCGATGTGTATGTGCGATGTGTATGTGCGATGTGTATGTGCGATGTGTATGTGCGATGTGTATGTGCGATGTGTATGTGCGATGTGTATGTGTGATGTGTATGTGCGATGTGTATGTGCGATGTGTATGTGCGATGTACGATGTGTATGTGCGATGTGCGATGTGTATGTGCGATGTGCGATGTGTATGTGCGATGTGTATGTGCGATGTGTATGTGCGATGTGTATGTGCGATGTACGATGTGTATGTGTGATGTGCGATGTGTATGTGCGATGTGTATGTGCGATGTGTATGTGCGATGTACGATGTGTATGTGCGATGTGCGATGTGTATGTGCGATGTGTATGTGCGATGTGTATGTGCGATGTGTATGTGCGATGTACGATGTGTATGTGCGATGTGTATGTGCGATGTGCGATGTGTATGTGCGATGTACGATGTGTATGTGCGATGTGTATGTGCGATGTGTATGTGCGATGTGTATGTGCGATGTGTATGTGCGATGTGTATGTGCGATGTGTATGTGCGATGTGTATGTGCGATGTGTATGTGCGATGTGTATGTGTGATGTGTATGTGCGATGTGTATGTGTGATGTGTATGTGCGATGTGTATGCGATGTGTATGTGCGATGTGTATGTGCGATGTGAGATGTGTATGTGCGATGTGTATGTGCGATGTGTATGTGTGATGTGTATGTGCGATGTGAGATGTGTATGTGCGATGTGTATGTGCGATGTGTATGTGCGATGCGTATGTGCGATGTGTATGTGCGATGTGTATGTGAGATGTGTATGTGCGATGTGTATGTGTGATGTGTATGTGCGATGTGTATGCGTGATGTGTATGTGAGATGTGTATGTGCGATGTGTATGTGTGATGTGTATGTGCGATGTGTATGCGATGTGTATGTGCGATGTGTATGTGCGATGTGAGATGTGTATGTGCGATGTGTGTGTGCGATGTGTATGTGCGATGTGTATGTGCGATGTGTATGTGCGATGTGTATGCGATGTGTATGTGCGATGTGTATGTGCGATGTGTATGTGCGATGTGTATGTGCGATGTGTATGTGTGATGTGTATGTGCGATGTGTATGCGATGTGTATGTGCGATGTGTATGTGCGATGTGAGATGTGTATGTGCGATGTGTATGTGCGATGTGTATGTGCGATGTGTATGTGTGATGTGTATGTGCGATGTGAGATGTGTATGTGCGATGTGTATGTGCGATGTGTATGTGCGATGCGTATGCGATGTGTATGTGCGATGTGTATGTGAGATGTGTATGTGCGATGTGTATGTGCGATGTGTATGCGATGTGTATGTGCGATGTGTATGTGAGATGTGTATGTGCGATGTGTATGTGTGATGTGTATGTGCGATGTGTATGCGTGATGTGTATGTGCGATGTGTATGTGCGATGTGTGTGTGCGATGTGTATGTGCGATGTGTATGTGCGATGTGTATGTGCGATGTGTATGCGATGTGTATGTGCGATGTGTATGTGCGATGTGTATGTGCGATGCGTATGTGCGATGTGTATGTGCGATGTGTATGTGAGATGTGTATGTGCGATGTGTATGTGTGATGTGTATGTGCGATGTGTATGCGTGATGTGTATGTGCGATGTGTATGTGCGATGTGTATGTGCGATGTGTATGTGCGATGTGTATGTGCGATGTGTATGTGCGATGTGTATGTGTGATGTGTATGTGCGATGTGTATGTGCGATGTGTATGTGCGATGTGTATGTGCGATGTGTATGTGCGATGTACGATGTGTATGTGCGATGTGTATGTGCGATGTGTGATGTGTATGTGCGATGTACGATGTGTATGTGCGATGTGTATGTGCGATGTGTATGTGCGATGTGTATGTGCGATGTGTATGTGCGATGTGTATGTGTGATGTGTATGTGTGATGTGTATGTGCGATGTACGATGTGTATGTGCGATGTGTATGCGATGTGCATGTGCGATGTGTATGTGCGATGTGTATGTGCGATGTACGATGTGTATGTGCGATGTGTATGTGCGATGTGTATGTGCGATGTGTATGTGCGATGTGTATGTGCGATGTGTATGTGCGATGTGTATGTGCGATGTGTATGGGCGATCTGGATGTGCGATGTACGATGTGTATGTGCGATGTGTATGTGCGATGCGTATGTGCGATGTGTATGTGCGATGCGTATGTGCGATGTGTATGTGCGATGTGTATGAGCGATGTGTATGTGTGATGTGTATGTGCGATGTGTATTTGCGATGTGTATGGGCGATCTGGATGTGCGATGTGCGATGTGTATGTGCGATGTGTATGTGCGATGTGTATGTGCGATGTGTATGTGCGATGCGTATGTGCGATGTGTATGTGCGATGTGTATGAGCGATGTGTATGTGTGATGTGTATGTGTGATGTGTATTTGCGATGTGTATGGGCGATCTGGATGTGCGATGTGCGATGTGTATGTGCGATGTGTATGTGCGATGTGTATGTGCGATCTGGATGTGCGATGTACGATGTGTATGTGCGATGTGTATGTGCGATGCGTATGTGCGATGTGTATGAGCGATGTGTATGTGTGATGTGTATGTGTGATGTGTATTTGCGATGTGTATGGGCGATCTGGATGTGCGATGTGCGATGTGTATGTGCGATGTGTATGTGCGATGTGTATGTGCGATGTGTATGTGCGATGTGTATGTGCGATGTGTATGTGCGATGTCTATGTGCGATGTGTATGTGCGATGTGTATGTGCGATGTGTATGTGCGATGTCTATGTGCGATGTGTATGTGTGATGTGTATGTGCGATGTGTATGTGCGATGTGTATGTGCGATGTGTATGTGCGATGTCTATGTGCGATGTGTATGTGCGATGTGTATGTGCGATGTGTATGTGCGATGTGTATGTGCGATGTGTATGTGCGATGTCTATGTGCGATGTGTATGTGCGATGTGTATGTGCGATGTGTATGTGCGATGTCTATGTGCGATGTGTATGTGTGATGTGTATGTGTGATGTGTATTTGCGATGTGTATGGGCGATCTGGATGTGCGATGTGCGATGTGTATGTGCGATGTGTATGTGCGATGTGTATGTGCGATGTCTATGTGCGATGTGTATGTGCGATGTGTATGTGCGATGTGTATGGGCGATCTGGATGTGCGATGTGCGATGTGTATGTGCGATGTGTATGTGCGATGTGTATGTGCGATGTGTATGTGCGATGCGTATGTGCGATATGTATGTGCGATGTGTATGAGCGATGTGTATGTGTGATGTGTATGTGTGATGTGTATTTGCGATGTGTATGGGCGATCTGGATGTGCGATGTGCGATGTGTATGTGCGATGTGTATGTGCGATGTGCGATGTGTATGTGCGATGTCTATGTGCGATGTGTATGTGCGATGTGTATTTGCGATGTGTATGGGCGATCTGGATGTGCGATGTGCGATGTGTATGTGCGATGTGTATGTGCGATGTGTATGTGCGATGTGTATGTGCGATGCGTATGTGCGATATGTATGTGCGATGTGTATGAGCGATGTGTATGTGTGATGTGTATGTGTGATGTGTATTTGCGATGTGTATGGGCGATCTGGATGTGCGATGTGCGATGTGTATGTGCGATGTGTATGTGCGATGTGTATGTGCGATGTGTATGTGCGATGTCTATGTGCGATGTCTATGTGCGATGTGTATGTGCGATGTCTATGTGCGATGTCTATGTGCGATGTGTATGTGCGATGTGTATGTGCGATGTGTATGTGCGATGTCTATGTGCGATGTGTATGTGCGATGTCTATGTGCGATGTGCAACAAATGCAGCAAAAATGTAAATGGCCCCTCAAAGAACAGGCAGCGCTCAGACAGGCAGCCGCCATTACAGTAATGGGAAATAGCTGAACAGGAAACCAGTGTGGAGAAGATTTTCTTATAAGATCAGCTGCCTCTGCTAAATAGGACTATAAATTCAGAGATGCCTACAAATAGCGCCAGTTCTGCTCTACCTTCTCCCCCGCAAAGTGCCCACCTGCAGGGGCAATAAAGTAGATGTAAACCCCTTCACTAGAAGCCCATATAATCTGGTTGTGTCATTTCAAAAGCTGCAGATTTAAGAAAATAATCCCTGGTGATCCCGCCATTAGCTCCCATGTTCAGGCACTTCCTGTTATGGGGTGACACCTGCCTTCCAACTGTGCCACCCTGCCACATGTGCTCCTGGTGCAAGTGCGGATCTAGCCTACCTGATCAGGGGGGGGGGGTGCAGTAACAAAAGCCAGAGGGCATAATGTCAACACTAGTATGTATTAGGATGTCATAAAATCAGGGCTATTAAACAGAATCTGTACCCCTTATATCAGATGTCCCCATTAGTTTGCCCCCTTAAATCCTGGTCCCCATCAGAGTACCCCCTTACATCAAGGTACCCATCAGAGTACCCCCTTACATCAAGGTACCCATCAGAGTGCCCCCTTATATCAGGATCTCCATCAATGTACCTCCTTACATCAGATGTCACCATCAGAGTACCTCCTTACATCAGATGCCACAATCAGAGTGTCCCCTTACATCAGATGTCACCATCAGAGTGTCCCCTTACATCAGATGTCACCATCAGAGTGTCCCCTTACATCAGGGTCCACATCAGAGTACTTCCTTACAACAGGGTCACCATCAGAGTGCCCCCTTACATCAGATGTCACCATCAGAGTGCCCCCTTACATCAGATGTCACCATCAGAGTTCCTCCTTACATCAGATGTCACCATCAGAGTGCCCCCTTAGATCAGATGTCACCATCAGAGTTCCTCCTTACATCAGATGGCTCCATCAGAGTACCCCCTTACATCAGATGTCACCATCATAGTTCCTACTTACATCAGATGTCACCATCAGAGTGGTCCCTTAGATCAGATGTCACCATCAGAGTGTCCCCTTACATCAGATGTCACCATCAGAGTGTCCCCTTACATCAGGGTCCCCATCAGAGTACTTCCTTACAACAGGGTCACCATCAGAGTGCCCCCTTACATCAGATGTCACCATCAGAGTTCCTCCTTACATCAGATGTCACCATCAGAGTGCCTCCTTACATCAGATGTCACCATCAGAGTTCCTCCTTACATCAGATGTCACCATCAGAGTGCCCCCTTAGATCAGATGTCACCATCAGAGTGCCCCCTTACATCAGATGTCACCATCAGAGTGTCCCCTTACATCAGATGTCACCATCAGAGTGTCCCCTTACATCAGGGTCCCCATCAGAGTACTTCCTTACAACAGGGTCACCATCAGAGTGCCCCCTTACATCAGATGTCACCATCAGAGTTCCTCCTTACATCAGATGTCACCATCAGAGTTCCTCCTTACATCAGATGTCACCATCAGAGTTCCTCCTTACATCAGATGTCACCATCAGAGTGCCTCCTTACATCAGATGTCACCATCAGAGTTCCTCCTTACATCAGATGGCTCCATCAGAGTACCCCCTTACATCAGATGTCACCATCATAGTTCCTACTTACATCAGATGTCACCATCAGAGTGCCCTGTTACATCAGGGTTATTAAACAGAATCTGTACCCCTTATATCAGATGTCCCCATTAGTTTGCCCCCTAAATCCTGGCCCCCATCAGAGTGCCCCATTACATCAGGGTCCCCATCAATGTACCTCCTTACATCAGATGTCACCATCAGAGTACCTCCTTCCATCAGGTTCCCCATCAGAGTGCCCCCTTACATCAGATGTCACCATCAGAGTGCCCCCTTACATCAGGTTCCCCATCAGAGTGCCCCCTTACATCAGATGTCACCATCAGAGTGCCCCCTTACATCAGGGTCACCATCAGAGTGCCCCTTACATCAGATGTCACCACTCACACTGATACATTGTATACTCCTCACACCGATACATTGTATACTCATCCCACTGATACATTGTATACTCATCACACTGATACATTGTATACTCCTCACACTGATACATTGTATACTCCTCACACCGATACATTGTATACTCATCACACTGATACATTGTATACTTCTCACACGGATACATTGTATACTCCTCACACTGATACATTGTATACTCATCACACTGATACATTGTATACTCATCACACTGATACATTGTATACTCATCACACTGATACATTGTATACTCCTCACACTGATACATTGTATACTCCTCACACCGATACATTGTATACTCATCACACTGATACATTGTATACTCATCACATGGATACATTGTATACTCATCACACCGATACATTGTATGCTCCTCACACTGATACATTGTATACTCATCACACTGATACATTGTACACTCATCACACTGATACATTGTATACTCATCACACTGATACATTGTATACTCCTCACACTGATACATTGTATACTCCTCACACCGATACATTGTATACTCATCACACTGATACATTGTATACTCATCACATGGATACATTGTATACTCATCACACCGATACATTGTATGCTCCTCACACTGATACATTGTATACTCCTCACACTGATACATTGTATACTCATCACACTGATACATTGTATACTCCTCACACTGATACATTGTATACTCCTCACACCGATACATTGTATACTCATCACACTGATACATTGTATACTCATCACATGGATACATTGTATACTCATCACACCGATACATTGTATACTCATCACACCGATACATTGTATACTCCTCACACTGATACATTGTATACTCATCACACTGATACATTGTATACTCATCACACTGATACATTGTATACTCATCACACTGATACATTGTATACTCATCACACTGATACATTGTATACTCCTCACACCGATACATTGTATACTCATCACACTGATACATTGTATACTCCTCACACTGATACATTGTATACTCATCACACTGATACATTGTATACTCCTCACACTGATACATTGTATACTCCTCACACCGATACATTGTATACTCATCACACTGATACATTGTATACTCATCACATGGATACATTGTATACTCATCACACCGATACATTGTATACTCATCACACCGATACATTGTATACTCCTCACACTGATACATTGTATACTCATCACACTGATACATTGTATACTCCTCACACTGATACATTGTATACTCATCACACTGATACATTGTATACTCATCACACTGATACATTGTATACTCATCACACTGATACATTGTATACTCATCACACGGATACATTGTATACTCATCACACCGATACATTGTATACTCCTCACACTGATACATTGTATACTCCTCACACCGATACATTGTATACTCCTCACACCGATACATTGTATACTCATCACACTGATACATTGTATACTCATCACACTGATACATTGTATACTCATCACACTGATACATTGTATACTCATCACACTGATACATTGTACACTCATCACACTGATACATTGTACACTCATCACACTGATACATTATATACTCATCACACCGATACATTGTATACTCATCACACTGATACATTGTATACTCCTCACACCAATACATTGTATACTCATCACACTGATACACTCACACTAACTTTTTTATTCTCTCATTGATACATTGTATACTTTTAATTTACTGGTCAGTGCAGAGTTCCCCCAATTGTTCGTTTTTAAATTGATAAAATAATGGGTGTGTCCTGGCAGGTGATAAATACGGAATGTGTGTTCTGTGGTGAAGTGATTGGTCATGTATCTTGGACACCATTGGTGTTCGGGTGATTATATCGGGATGATTTCTGGGACACCATCGGTGTTCAGGTGATTATATCGGGGTGATTTCTGGGACACCATCGGTGTTCAGGTGATTATATCGGGATGATTTGCAGCTGCAGGCATCACCCCGGTACTGTTTTCAGGTTTTTTTCAATAGCAATCGGAGCAGCTAACTAGCCGCTTGATTGCTATTACAAAAAGCAGAACCGGAGGCCCCCCACCCCCCTACCGCCCTCTGGCCCTCTGCGGCTTGTTCAGGTTCTCCCATCCCATCGGGAGACCGGAGCGACCTGCCAGCTAGTCAGACACCAGAAGAAGGCCAGGATGGGCTTTGATCGGGTCTCCGCTATGGTAACCTTGAAGCGATGACATCACATCACTTGCAGCTTAACATGATGTCATCTGCGCCATTCGCAAAAAAATCAAAAGCATTCAAAAACTCTGATCTTGGTGTTGTTAATGCTTTTAAGTATAGAGGAGGATTTAGTGACCCCCAGTGCCTCCATAAAGAGTACCTGCCACTGCCTACTGCTGTCACTGCCTGTTACTGGCACTGCCTGTTACTGTCACTGCCTATTACTGTCACTGCCTGCTACTGTCACTGCCCGTTACTGTCACTGCCTGCTACTGTCACTGCCTATTACTGTCACTGCCTATTACTGTCACTGCCTGTTACTGTCACTGCCTGCTACTGTCACTGCCTATTACTGTCACTGCCTGTTACTGTCACTGCCTGCTACTGCCACTGCCTATTACTGTCACTGCCTGCAACTGTCACTGCCTGCTACTGTCACTGCCTGTTACTGTCACTGCCTGTTACTGTCACTGCCTATGACTGTCACTGCCTATGACTGTCACTGCCTATTACTGTCACTGCCTGTTACTGACACTGCCTATTACTGTCACTGCCTGTTACTGTCACTGCCTACTACTGTCACTGCCTGTTACTGCCTACTACTGTCACTGCCTGTTACTGTCACTGCCTATTACTGTCACTGCCTGTTACTGTCACTGCCTACTACTGTCACTGCCTATTACTGTCACTGCCTGTTACTGTAACTGTTACTGTCACTGCCTACTACTGTCACTGCCTGTTACTGCCTACTACTGTCACTGCCTGTTACTGTCACTGCCTATTACTGTCACTGCCTGTTACTGTCACTGCCTACTACTGTCACTGCCTATTACTGTCACTGCCTGTTACTGTAACTGTTACTGTCACTGCCTATTACTGTCACTGACTGTTACTGTCACTGCCTATTACTGTCACTGCCTGTTACTGTCACTGCCTACTACTGTCACTGCCTGTTACTGTCACTGCCTATTACTGTCACTGCCTGTTACTGTAACTGTTACTGTCACTGCCTATTACTGTCACTGACTGTTACTGTCACTGCCTATTACTGTCACTGCCTGTTACTGTCACTGCCTACTACTGTCACTGCCTGTTACTGTCACTGCCTATTACTGTCACTGCCTGTTACTGTAACTGTTACTGTCACTGCCTATTACTGTCACTGCCTATTACTGTCACTGCCTGTTACTGTAACTGTTACTGTCACTGCCTGGTACTATCACTGTTACTGTCACTGCCTATTGCTGGAACATTCCTTGTAAAAGCAATAAAAGTGATTAAAGAAAAAAACTGTGTAAAATGTAAAAAATTAATATTTAAAAAAAAAAAAAAGTGCCGACCCCCCCCCCCCCCCCCACCATGCTTGCCCTCAAAGGCGATGCATGCTCAGTCCTGCGCACATGCAAACAGCAATCGTCCCACACATGTGAGGTGTCCTCGCGAACGTCAGATCATGGGCAGTAATTCTACCACCAGACCTCCTCTGTAAAACTGAAGCCGTAACCTGTAAAGGCTTTTAAAATGTTGCCCATGTAAATGTAAGTTGTTTGTCACCCCTGCATGGGCGTGCGCAATTTTAAAGCATGACATGTTTGGTATCTATTTACTCAGCGTAAAATTATCTTATATATATATATTTTTTTTAAATTGGATTATGCATTGCGTTTTTTTTGTTTTTTTTTTTCATTTTTTCATTAAAATAAAAAAAAAATAATAATTTTTCTTCCCCCAAACAATTGCATTTGAAAATTGCTGCACAAATACCACGTGACATAAAAAAAATGGCAAACCCACCAATTTGTTCTCTAGAGCCTCTGCTGTAAAATATATATAACGTTTGGGGGTTCTAAGTCATTTTCTAGCAAAATGATTGTTACATATAAACAAAAAGTGTCAGAAAAGGCGTGGTGCTTCAGTGGTTAATGATTTATTTATTTATTTTTCTTTTGCAGTATTTATCTTACATTTGATATTTTACTTTGATGAATTGAATCTTTTATTATCTCATGGGATATTTCCCCCCCCAAAAACAAATGGGTCATGTGACCTTTATATTGCATGCAGTAAAATTTAGTGACTTGACCCCCATTCTCCAGTGAAGAGCCAGCTTACATATATGCGATGACAGACATTGCATGTGACTCGGAGCGCACTGCTCTGCAAATCCCATGCGATGTCTGTGCGATGCAAATTCAGCCATACAGATTGACACAACTCGCACAGGGCCCTTTTTTGGGTCCGCACCAGAATCAGATCACATGGATGTTCACACCTATGCACTCCGGTTCATGTCCGAACTGACAGTTGGCACTGCGATATGCAAACTGATCTGGGGGTGTCGTTACCTTTGTATTGACACCCACAGCGATTCGCATATGGCCATGTGAACTGCCTGCAAGTTCATGGGCGTCCGCAGAATTTTTTTCAGGGGGGGGGGGGGCATCATTTTAAGGTCACCCATGCTCCATCCCTTTTGGCCCCCATAGATCCCACTTTAGAGCAGGCCAGGCCAGGGTCCCCCATAGATCCTCTCTAGAGCAGGGTCCCCATAGATCCCCTTTAGAACAGGGTCCTTATAGATCCCCTTTAGAGCAGGGTCCCCATAGATCCCTTTTAGAGCAGGCCAGACCAGGGTCCCCCATAAATCCCCCTTTAGAGCAAGCCAGGGTCCCTATAGATCCCCTTTAGAGCAGGGTCCCCATAGATCCCCTTTAGAGCAGGCCAGGCCAGGGTCCCCCATAAATCCCCCTTTAGAGCAAGCCAGGGTCCCTATAGATCCCTCTTTAGTCTTACCTTTTCACCTATATTCCCCGTGCTACCAGGTTTTCCTGCACCACCAGGTACTCCAGGCTCTCCCTGCAAAGAATATATATATATAGCCAATATGACCCCTTTAAAGCAGGCCAGGATCCCCTTAGATCCCCTTTAGAGTAGGCCAGGTCCCCAAAGATCCCCCTTTAGAGCAGGCTAGGGTCCCCCACAGATCCCCTTTAGAGCAGGGTCCCCAAAGATCCCCCTTTAGAGCAGGCCAGGCCAGGGTCCCCCATAGATCCCCCTTCAGAGCAGGCCAGGGTCCCCCATAGATCCCATTTAAAGCAGGGCCCCCAAAGATCCCCATTTAGAGTAGGCCAGGCAAGGGTCCACCATAGATCCCCCTTTAGAGCAGACCAGGGTCCCCCATAGATCCCCTTTAGAGCAGGGTCCCCAAAGATCCCCCTTTAGAGCAGGCCAGGCCAGGGTCCCCCATAGATTCCCTTTAGAGCAGGCTAGGGTCCCCCATAGATCCCCTTTAAAGCAGGGTCCCCAAAGATCCCCCTTTAGAGCAGGCCAGGCCAGGCCAAGGTCCCCCATGGATCCCCCTTTAGAGCAGGTCAGGGTCCCCCATAGATTCCCTTTAGAGCAGGGTCCCCAAAGATCCCCCTTTAGAGCAGGCCAGGCCAGGGTCCCCCATAGATCCTCCTTTAGAGCAGGGTCCCCATGGATTCCCCTCTTAGAGCAGACCAGGAGATTTTCCAAGGGGGGGCCTATGAGCGAGTTGAATGCGATGTGGGAACCCGCAGTTGATTCACAGGGTTCCCGCATCGCATATATGTGAACTGGGATGAAGAATCAATCATGTCATGGAAAACACATGGACCTGGGAGATTCACCTGCAGCGAATGTCCTGCTGGTAGTTCCCTCTTTAGTCTTACCTTTTCACCTATATTCCCCATGCTACCAGGTTTTCCTGCACCACCAGGTACTCCAGGCTCTCCCTGCAAAGAATATATATATATATCCAATATAACCCCTTTAGAGCAGGCCAGGATCCCCATAGATTCCATTTAGAGAAGGCCAGGTCCCCAAAGATCCCCCTTTAGAGCAGGCTAGGGTCCCCCTAGATCCCCTTTAGAGCAGGGTCCCGAAAGATTCCCCTTTAGAGCAGGCCAGGCCAGGGTCCCCATAGATCCCCCTTTAGAGCAGGCTAGGGCCCCCCATAGATCCCCTTTAGAACAGGGTCCCCAAAGATCCCCCTTTAAAGCAGGCCAGGGTCCCCCAGAGATCCCCCTTTAGAGCAGGGTCCCCATGGATTCCCCTCTTAGAGCAGGCCAGGAGATTTTCCAAGGGGGGCCCCTTGAGGACGCCCATGAGTGAGTTGAATGCGATGTGGGAACCCGCAGTGGATTCATAGGGTTCCCGCATCGCATATATGTGAACTGGGATGAAGAATCAATCATGTCATGGAAAACACATGGACCTGGGAGATTCACCTGCAGCGAATGCCCTGCTGAATGTCAAAGTCACTGCTTTATATACCCCCAATGAATCGCATATGGCAGTGTGAACTGCCTGCGAGTTGAATGCGATGCGGGAACTCGCAGTGGATTCGCAGGGTTCCCGCATCGCATATATGTGAACCGGGGTGAAGAATCAATCATCAATCATGTCATGGAAAACATATGGACTTGGGAGATTCACCTGCAGCGAATGTCCTGCTGAATGTCAAAGTCACTGCTTTATAAATACGATTCTAATATTTGGAGTCCTTCAAAGTACCCAGGAATCCGAAACATGCCCAACTTTCCCACCTGTATTAAATATATCCAAAAACATTGAAAATGGAAGCCGGCATGGCCGGTTTGGTGGGGATAGGTTTGAAGACCACATGTCTGTAGATTCTCTGTCCGGAATCCTTACACAAGTGCTGGATCTCCACTGTGGGGATGGTTGTGCTTTTACTCCACAAGGCAAGGGCAGCGAAGGGGTCCGGGGGAAGGGTCCCGTGACTGTGGTGGTACAGCATCTGTTGTCCATGGTACTGAAGAGGGCAGCAGCTACAAACGTTGACCCGTCCGGCCAAGGGTGTCACCGAAGGCACTTTGCCAGCCTCCTTCTCCAGGCAGGAAGGGTTGGAGGTCTCCTGAATCACCACGTTTTTTAATTTTTTGTTGTCAAAACTGGAAAGCGTTGTTCCAGCGACAGACGTTCGTTCTTTGTATAGAAGATCGATTTTGGAAGGGCAAGACATCTCCAGAAGGCTGGTGGAAGGTCTAGGTTCTTCCCAAAAGGAAGGAGGCAGCTGTCTTTTTCTCATTGGCACTTGGTCCGGTCTCCCACTCTCCATGCCGTTTTCCCGCGAGCATGCGTTCCCGACGGCGTTCTCGTCCAGCGCAGCAATGGCTTTTTCGCTGAGTCCTTTACTGTGGGTGGCCAGATTGATCCTCTCAACCAATCCTTTTCTCAGATCGACATTCTTGCCAGAGTGGCATCGAGGCAGCCTGGAATATTTCTGGGAAAAGCGCTTCAGCTGCTTCTGCAGATACTTTCTGTGGTCCACCGACCTCCGGCAAGGCGCCGACTTGTCCAAAGCGGCCTTGATGTCACAGGAAGCCAAGTTGACGAAATTCAACAAAGTCTTGACCTCATTGTCGGACGCCATGGCTTGCACCAGACCAGATTTCCATGAAAGTCGGGAAGGAAAAAGTTCCTCGTTATACGGAGACCTAAGGGATGGAACAAAAAACATTTTCAAAATTTTCGGCCCATAAAATGAATAGGTTCAGGGGTGTCCAAACTACGGCCCTCCAGCTGTTGGGGAACTACACATCCCATGAGGCATTGTAAATCTCTGGACATTCACAGACATAACTAGGCATGATGGTAATTGTAGTTCCTGAACAACTGGAGGGCCATAGTTTGGACACCCCTGGTAGACATAGACGAGCAATGAGCGATCTTCTAACGCGTCACAAGGCAATATTTAGCCCACAACTTATTTTTGGACGCAAATCGTTTCCCCCAATCAAATTTTCCTGGACACTCCGACAAACACACACCAAACTGGCGACTTACTTTAGACCCGTCCTGAATGTCTCCGCTGTTTGCCGTAGAGTAGTACAAGGGGCTAATCTTGTTACGCTCGCAAACCTGTACAAGTGCAGTGATGCTTCTAGGGATGAGGAATAAAGTGAATGAACGCTCGTAGTTAGGGGGGGATTGTTGGCCAATCAAATTCCGCTGTGCAAATACAAAGAATTGCAATCAGGCCTTAGCCAGCCCGTTCCCACATTCTTGTCCATTTCAAATGGTCTCTATGGTGACAGCCACCAATGGCCACCAAAGGGAAAAAAAAAAAATTACCATCGATTCTCTTTTTTTTGTCATGTCCCCTCTTCATCCTGCTCACAATACAACATGATACGCCGATGGTTAGTAAAAGAGGATAGGTGAACTGCCCTCTTTCCTTCTCTATACAAGAGAATGTGTCTGGAAGGCTGAAGGAGACCATGCCTCAGTGACACCGGACAATGCCGGCATTAAAGGAGGGCCTGGCTTATTTTTCAACTGACCAGGGATCTGTTGTCTTGCCCCCTTTTCTCTTCTTTTTTTTTTTGGGTGGGGGGGGGGGGTGCGGGGGTGATGTCAGCAAGGTAAGAATGAAAACAAAATCCTTCAAGAGATGAACGCATAGCCATGGAAAGTAGGTTGGAGAGCTGTGGAATCTGTTTGCCCCCTCAATTGAGAGACACAAAAGGCGTATTACCCATTCAAACCCAGCGGACAAAAGGGACCGAGCTGGGTAGCAACTCTCACATTTGTAGTCAAACAGTTAGAGACTTAAATCGAGTCGTCATGATGGAGAAAGACTTAGACAAAAGCCATAGAATTGCCATCACAAGACATTTCCCTGTGTCATTTTACCGTGTCTCCATAGCACCCCAAAGGCCCGGGGGACAATAGCACGAGTTTGCACACTCGACTACTGTCACCCTGCCAACGATGGCATTGACTGAAGGCAGGACAATCTGTTTAACCCTGAAAATTCCAACCCCCCCCCCCAACGCAACACACTCCTCATCACAGCTACATTAGACATGTTGAGGGTTTATTGGATGGACAGTGTCCACCACTGACAAAAGCCGGGGCACAGGGGGCCAGGAGGTGCTCATTAAAATGATTATTTTATTGATAGGGGGTCTTCAGCCTCACAGAGGTGACCACAGTGGAGGTGGCATGTCTGCCCAGGTGATTAATATCTACTTGGCCCTTTCATTTTTTAGACAAATAAAAGTTGGGGCCATGACTACTTTCCTTCGTCAAGTCCCATTCACAAAAACTGACTGAGGAGCCTATAAAATATTCTGGGGGGGGGGGGGGGGGAAATATATATATATATAGTTTTATATATATATATATGTATATATAAAACTATATATATATAGTTTATATATATATATATATAAAACTATATATATATATAGTTTATATATATATATATATATATATATATATATATATATATATATATATATATAAAAACTATATATATATATATAAAACTATATATATATATATATATATATATAAAATTATATATAGCGATATATATATAACGATATATATATATATATATAGTTTTATATATAAATCTATATATATATCGTTTTATATATATATATATATATAAAACTATATATATATATTTTTTTCCCCAGAATATTTTATAGGCTCCTCCTCAGTCAGTTTTTGTGAATGGGACTTGACGAAGGAAAGTAGTCATGGCCCCAACTTTTATTTGTCTAAAAAATGAAAGGGCCAAGTAGATATTAATCACCTGGGCAGACATGCCACCTCCACTGTGGTCACCTCTGTGAGGCTGAAGACCCCCTATCAATAAAATAATCATTTTAATGAGTACCTCCTGGCCCCCTATGCCCTGGCTATGTATATAGATATATATATTAATAAATATATATATTTATAAATATATTTATTTATTTATTTGTTTATTTACAGTAACTCACAAAAGTAAGTGCACCCCTCACATTTTTGTAAATATTTTATTCTATCTTTTCATGTGACAACACTGAAGAAATGACACTTTGCTACAATGTAAAGTAGTGAGTGTACAGCTTGTATAACAGTGTAAATTTACTGTCCCCTCAAAATAACTCAACACACAGCCATTAACCACTTAAGCCCCGGAGGATTTTCCTGCTAAAAGACCAGGGGGTATTTTGCGATTCGGCACTGCGTGACTTTAACGGACAATTGCGTGGTCGTGCGACGCTGTACCTAAACGAATTTGACGTCCTTTTTTTCCCACAAACAGAGCTTTCTTTTGGTGGTATTTGATCACCTGTGCGATTTTTTGATCACGCGCTATAAACAAAAAAAGAGCGACAATTTTGCAAAAATAACAATATTTTTCACATTTTTTTATATGAAATTCCCCAAAAAAAAAAATGTAAAAATCAAAATTTTTTAACATTTTTGGCCAATTTGTTTTATGCTACCTATGTTTGGTAAAAAAAAATCGCAAAAAGCGTATTTTGATTGGTTTGCGCAAAAGTTATCGCGTTTACTAACAAAGGGAAAGATTTTTGTCATTTTTGTTGTTTTTTTTTTTTAACGCGTAATGGCGGCGATCTGCGATTTTTTTTGCGGTACTGCAACATTGCGGCGGACAGATCGGACCCTTGACTGACATTTTTGACACTTTTGGGGTTACCAGTGACATTTCTACAGTAATCAGTGCTATATATATGCACTGTTACTGTAAAAATACACTGGTAGTGAAGGGGTTAACTTTATTTGGGAGGGAGGGGCTGTGTGTGTCCCTAGGGGCGTGATTCTTACTGTGATTGGCTGTGGCTCTAGCTGTAAGGACACTGATCAACGGATCTACATACTAGATCCGTGTGATCAGTGTTTTTACACCGAGGAGAATGACAGGTGGCTTGTTTACACAAGCTGCCTGACATTCTCCCTCTCCCCCGCCGATCGCCGAGTGGCCGGCGGACATCGGGTCCGCTGGTCACACGCGCGGGGGGGGGGGGGTCCGTGACCGCGCGGGAGCTGGAGCGCGCCTCCGCGGGCGCGCGCTCGCTCCCCAGACCCTCCCAGGCTAGTGACGTTAATTAACGTCACTCTGCCTGGCAGGGGCTGACCGCCGCAGTAAATCTACTTGCCGCGGTCGGCAAGCGGTTAATGTCTAAACCGCTGGCAACAAAAGTCAGTACACCCCTAAGTGACAATGTCCAAGTTGGGCCCAATTAGCCATTTTCCCTCTCCGGTGTCATGTGACTCGTTAGTGTTACAAGGTCTCAGGTGTGACTGGGGAGCAGGTGTGTTACATTTGGTGTTATCGCTCTCACTCTCTCATACTGGTCACTGGTTTGAGGGGACAGTAAATTTACACTGTTATACAAGCTGTACACTCACTACTTTACATTGTAGCAAAGTGTAATTTCTTCAGTGTTGTCACATGAAAAGATAGAATAAAATATTTACAGAAATGTGAGGGAAGTACTTACTTTTGTGAGATTATATATATATATATACAGTCACATCGGCCTCTGCCCTCAAGGAGCTTACAATCTAAGGTCCCTAACTCATACATATTAGGGCCAATTTAGACAGGAGCTAATTAACCCTCCAGCATGTCTTTGGAATTTAGGAGGAAACCTGAGTATCCGGAGGAAACCCACACAGGCACAGTGAGAACATACAAACTCCAGGTAGGTAGTTCCTTGGTTGGGACTTACTTTAGACCCCTTCCAGATGTCTCCATTGTTTGCCGTAGAGTAGTACAAGGGGCTAATCTTGTTACGCTCACAACCTGTACAAGTGCAGTGATGCTTATAGGGACAAGGAATAAAGTGAATGAACATTTGTAGTTGGGGGAGGGGGGATATATATATATATATATATCAATATAATGTATACATGCACATGCAGATATTGTGATATTCTGGAAGAATGGTGAAACATTCCCATAGACACTCCTAAACCTTGTGGACAGCCTTCCCAGAAGAGTTGAAGCTGTTATAGCTGCAAAGGGTGGAGCCAACTCAATATTGAACCCTACGGACTAAGACTGGGATGCCATTAAAGTTCATGTGTGTATAAAGGCAGGCGTCCCAATACTTTTGACAATATAGTGTATATATATAATATATATATTTACATTTGAGAATCTTTTTGATACACGGTATCCTTTACAATGTTTCCACAATACTCACATGCAGAGTGTAGGGTCAGGAGTAAATAAAATGCAGAGTGCAGGGGTTAGGAGTAAGTAACAGGCAGAGTGCAGGGGTTAGGAGTAAGTAACATGCAGAGTGCAGGATCAGGAGTAAGTAACATGCAGAGTGCAGGGGTCAGGAGTAAGTAACATGCAGAGTGCAGGATCAGGAGTGAGAAACATGCAGAGTGCAGAATCAGGAGTAGGTAACATGCAGAGTGCAGGGGTCAGGAGTAAGTAACATGCAGAGTGCAGGATCAGGAGTGAGTAACATGCAGAGTGCAGGATCAGGAGTAGGTAACATGCAGAGTGCAGGATCAGGAGTAGGTAACATGCAGAGTGCAGGATCAGGAGTAAGTAACATGCAGAGTGCAAGGGTCAGGAGTAAGTAACATGCAGAGTGCAGGATCAGGAGTGAGTAACATGCAGAGTGCAGGATCAGGAGTAAGTAACATGCAGAGTGCAGGATCAGGAGTAGGTAACATGCAGAGTGCAGGGGTCAGGAGTAAGTAACATGCAGAGTGCAGGATCAGGAGTGAGTAACATGCAGAGTGCAGGATCAGGAGTAAGTAACATGCAGAGTGCAGGATCAGGAGTAGGTAACATGCAGAGTGCAGGGGTCAGGAGTAAGTAACATGCAGAGTGCAGGATCAGGAGTGAGTAACATGCAGAGTGCAGGATCAGGAGTAGGTAACATGCAGAGTGCGGGATCAGGAGTAAGTAACATGCAGAGTGCAGGATCAGGAGTAGGTAACATGCAGAGTGCAGGATCAGGAGTAAGTAACATGCAGAGTGCAAGGGTCAGGAGTAAGTAACATGCAGAGTGTAGGGGTCAGGAGTCAGTAACATGCAGAGTGCAGGGGTCAGGAGTAAGTAACAGGCAGAGTGCAGGGGTCAGGAGTAGGTAACATGCAGAGTGCAGGATCAGGAGTAGGTAACATGCAGAGTGCAGGGGTCAGGAGTAAGTAACATGCAGAGTGCAGGATCAGGAGTAAGTAACATGCAGAGTGCAGGATCAGGAGCAGGTAACATGCAGAGTGCAGGGGTCAGGAGTAAGTAACATGCAGAGTGCAGCATCAGGAGTAAGTAACATGCAGAGTGCAGGTCAGGAGTAAGTAACATGCAGAGTGCAGGGGTCAGCAGTGCGTAAGAGACAGAGAGCATGTGTCAAAAGTTAGTAGTGTAGACAGTAAGGGGGTCAGGAACAACTAAAACAGAGCACAGGGTCAGGACAGTGTAATGCATAGGTCAGTAGATAGAGTACATAAAAAAAGTTCTCCCTTCCCCAGCATACACCCCCCAGTACAGACAGTCCTCTCCCACTAGTACAGATTTCCTCTCAGAGCACAGCTCTCCCAACCAGTACAGCTGTCCCTCCCCCAGTATAGCTCCCCCCCCCTCCAGTACAGCTCTCCCCCCTCCAGTACAGTATTCCTCCCTCCAGTAAAGCTCTCCCCCCTCCAGTACAGCTTTCGTCCCTCCAGTACAGCTCCCCCGCCTCCAGTACGGCTCTCTGCACGAATACAGCTGTCCTCAGTCCAGTACAGCTCTCCTCCCTTTAGCACAGTTCTTCCCCCGTACAGCTCTCCTTTCTCCAGTACAGCTCTCCCCAGTACAGCTCTCCCCAGTACAGCACTATACTCCAGTATAGCTCCCCTACAGTACAGTTATCCTTCGATCAGTAGAGTTCTCTCCCTAGTACAGCTCTCCTCCCTCCAGTACAGTTCTCCTCCCATCAGTATAACTCGCCCCCAGTACAGCTCTCCCCTCTTCCAGTACAGTTCCTCTCCCAGTACTAATCTCCCTCTAGTACAGCTCTCCCCCTCCAGTACAGGCCCCCCCCCCCAGTACTAATCTCCCTCTAGTAAAGCTCTCCCCCTCCAGTACAGGCCCCCCCCCCAGTACTAATCTCCCTCTAATACAGCTCTTCCCCCTCCAGTACAGGCCCCCCCCCCCAGTACTAATCTCCCTCTAATACAGCTCTTCCCCCTCCAGTACAGGCCCCCCCCCAGTACTAATCTCCCTCTAATACAGCTCTTCCCCCTCCAGTACAGGTCCCCCCCCCCCAGTACTAATCTCCCTCTAATACAGCTCTTCCCCCTCCAGTACAGGTCCCCCCCCCCCCAGTACTAATCTCCCTCTAATACAGCTCTTCCCCCTCCAGTAGAGCCCCCCCCCCCCAAGTACTAATCTCCCTCTAATACAGCTCTCCCCTATCTATCTATCTATCTATCTATCTATCTATCTATCTATCTATCTATCTATCTATCTATCTATCTGTCTGTCTGTCTGTCTGTCTGTCTGTCTGTCTGTCTGTCTGTCTGTCTGTCTGTCTGTCTGTCTGTCTGTCTGTCTGTCTGTCTGTCTATCTATCTATCTATCTATCTATCTATCTATCTATCTATCTATCTATCTGTCTATCTATCTATCTGTCTATCTGTCTATCTGTCTGTCTATCTATCTATTGAATCTATCTATCTATCTATCTGTCTGTCTGTCTGTCTGTCTATCTATCTATCTATCTATCTATCTATCTATCTATCTATCTATCCATCTAATATAATATAGGATGGGGGGTGTAGTACTCCCCCCCCCCAGGCTCTGTGTATAGTGGTGTCACTCACAGATTACGGGACCCCGGGGGGGGGGGGGGGGGGGTGACATTGTGGTGACTTTTCATTGTCCCCCATCCTCAGGCCGTGTTCCTTCTAATATAAATGTGAATGGGACAAATAATAAAGGGATCTCCTCGGTGAGGCCGCTGTGCATTCTAATCCCGGCAGACAAGTGAAGGGGTTGGAGTAATGTGGGGTGACCCCGGGGCCCCAGACACCATAACTCCCATCATCTACACACCAATGCGTCTTATCCCAGAGCCGTCAGTCAAGGCGTATTGTGTCCCGGTGACATCATCCAATCCTGGGACTCCGCTGGTGTTGTCAGGTAGATTCTGGAAGCCAATGATGGGGGTCACGTCTATAACTTCTCCACTCTTCAATCAGACCCAGCATCAGATATTCTCATGTTACATGTATAGCGTGTCCCCGTCCCCCCTCCGGGTATTTATTCCCTCTCACAGAAATCACAGGATCCCCCCCCCCCCCCAACAATACCTTCACCTGATTTCTTTCTTCTCCAGAAGGAAGGCACCATCTTTGTTCAGGCATCATCCAGGGTTTTCTAGACTGATCTGCCAGGTCAGAGACAACATGATCCTGTAAATCCCGGTGCCTGTGCACTTCATGGCGGTGTTCACAAATGTCTGACACAGATCAGTCCCTGCTGCAGCCTCTCCCCTTGTGACTTGATACAAAGTTACAATGTGCAGTCTGATCACCAGGGGAGGGGAGACTGAGGAAATGCCTCCTCCTCCTTCTACTAAGTTACAATGTACAGTCTGATCACTGGGGGAGGGGAGACTGAGGAAATGTCTCCTCCTTCTACAAAGTTACAATGTACAGTCTGATCACTGGGGGAGACGAGACTGAGGAAATGTCTCCTCCTCCTTCTACAAAGTTACAATGTACAGTCTGAATATCTTTTTTTACTTCCTGCTACAAAACATCCAAAAAAAAATTAAAAATGTTTCCATAATTTTAGGCCAATTTGTATTCTGTGACATATTTTTGGTAAAAAAAATCCCAATAAGTGTATATTGATTGGTTTTTCGCAAAAGTTATCGCTTCTACAAACTATGGGAAAGATTTTTTTAGTAATAATGGTGGCGATCAGCGATTTTTAGCGGGACTGCGACATTGCGGCAGACAAATCGGACCCCTAACTGACATTTTTTGGGGACCAGTGACACCAATACAGTGATATGTGCTAAAAAAAATTGCACTGTCACTGTACTAATAACACCGGTGGAAGGGGTTACCATCAGGGGCGTGTAAAGGGTTAAATGTTTTCCCTGTGAGTTCCTGCTAACTGTGTGGGGGAGGGGCTCTGACTGGGGGAAGACAGAGATCCGTGTTCCTGCTTTGCAGAGACTCAGGATCTCCATCTTCCCCTCTTTCTGCCTCTCTCAGGAACGGGGGGGGGGGGGGGGTGTTCCGGTGAACATTGAATCCCCCCGGACCCGCTGATTGGCTCCCGCTGTGTCCAATCACAGAAAGCGGGTCGCTGGCGGCACACATACCCCAGACCCCAGTGCACACAATCACGTATAGGTGCGTCGTTTCGCCCTGCCGCAGTAAATGTGCGGTGGGTGGGCCAGAACTGGCTAAAGCCTTTTAACCGGACCGCCCACCGCGTATTTAAGTCGCTGCTTTGACATTAAATACCGGGGTTATGGCAGCAGATAGCAGACAGCAGCCATAACTCTGGTATTTTTCTACACAGCCGGCGGTCCTCTTTCACATAAAGGTGGTCTCAGTGGCGGATTGGCCGCAGGATCACTTTTATGGCCGAATAAGTTTCCTGGTCGTTTTCCCTGCTTACCGGAGCCATCAGTAGCGGGGAAAACGATCCGGTCCTTTCCTCTCCTAGGCAGGAAGTGGAGTGAAGGCAAGCTGGCCCCCCACTCCCCTCTATGGCCTTGGAGGACCGGAGCGACGTCATACGTCACTTCCTCCCAACGGCCTTAAAGGGCCCATTTTTTTTGTGTAGAAAAAAAAAAGACCTTTTTTTTTTTTTTTTTTTTTTAGTGTAGATGTGAGGTCTTTTTGACCCCCAGATCTCACATTAAAGAGAACCTATCATGCTTATTTATATTACAAGGGATGTTTACATTCCTTGTAATAGGAATAAAGGTGATCCAAATTTTTTTTTTAAAGCGACAGTGTAAAAATTACAAAAAAAAGGTAAAATAAATAAGAAAAAAAAAAATTTAAAGTGCCTCGTCCCTCTGAGGTCGCACGCAGAAGCGAACGCATACGCAAGTCGCGCCCACATATGTAAACGGTGTTCAAACCACACATGTGAGGTATCGCCACGATCGTTAGAGCGAGAGCAATAATTCTATCCCTGGACCTCCTCTGTGATTCTAAACTGGTAACCTGTAGAAAATTTTAAATTTACTATGGAGATTTTTAAGTACCAATGTTTGTCGCCATTCCACAAGCGTGTGCAATTTTGAAGCATGACATGTTGGGTATCTATTTACTCGATGTTACATTATCTTTCACATTATGGGAAAAAAATGGGCTATTTTTACTGTTTTTTTATTTTTTAATTTAAAAATATATTGCGTCCAAAAAAAAAAATTGCGTTTGTAAGACCGCTGCGCAAATACGGTGTGATATAAAATATGGCGACGATCTCCATTTTATTCTCTAGGGTCTCTGCTAAAAAAAAAAAAAAAAAAAATATATATATATATAATGTTTGGGAGTTCTATGTCATTTTCTAGCAAAAAATACTGATTTTAACTTTTAAACAACAAGTGTCAGAAATAGGCCTGGTACATAAGTGGTTAAAAAATTGCGTTTATAAGACCGCTGCGCAAATATAGTGTGATATAAAATATGGTGACGATCTCCATTTTATTCTCTAGGGTTTCTACTTAAAAAAAAATAAAAATTTATATATATATAAAAAAAAAAAATATATATATATATATATAATGTTTGGGAGTTCTATGTAATTTTCTAGCAAAAAATTACTGATTTTAACTTTTAAACAACATGCGTCAGAAATAGGCCTGGTACATAAGTGGTTAAAAAATTGCGTTTGTAAGACTGCTGCGCAAATACGGTGTGATATAAAATATGGCGACGATCTCCATTTTATTCTCTAGGGTCTCTGCTAAAAAGATATATTTAATGTTTGGGGGTTCTAAGTAATTTTATAGCAAAAATTACTGATTTAAACCTTTAAACAACAAGTGTCAGAAATAGGCCTGGTCTTTAATCGGTTAAAAAAACAAAAATCCCCCCCCCCCCCCTCTGCACTGACTCTTATTTTGCCAAAACTTTCCAGATTTTCACCAAAATTTTGCCAAAGCAGAAAATGTCACTGTCGCGTTACCGCTTCATCTCAGCGCGAAGTGGCGCCTGCCTGGCAGATGAAGGGTTAATGGCGATTGGTTGCTGCGCTCTTGTGGCACGCCGATCCTGGGAAGGTTATTTGGAGCGTGGAGATGGCGGCCCCCGGGAAATGGGGGTGAGGGGTGGGAAGAGCCCCACCATTCAGACAGATGGTGGAATGAGCCCTGTGAATGGGCCATGTCAGACTCACAGAGAGAAGATGACAATTCAGGGATTGGCCGGCCTGCTGTGAATAATCGCCTTCTCCTGTCGGCTGGCTGCTCAATAAAACTGCCTGTTTAACCCCTTCCCTGCTGAGCCGGGGGGGGGGGGGGGTTGTCACTTCCCAGCGTTGCCTTTCTGCAGACTCCGATGGCTATTAGATCATTCCATCACTCCAGTAAAATATTGGGGTACGTCTGTGTTCACATTGACTATGCAGTGAGGGGCGCTGTAGGCATTCCTGCCAGTGGGGGGGGGGGGCGCTGTCTGCATCCCTGGCAGTGGGGGGCACTGTAGGCATCCCTTGCAGTGGGGGGGGGTACTGTAGACAACCCTGGCAGTGGGGGGTGCTGTTGGCATCCCTGGCAATGGGTTGCGCTATAGGCATCCCTTGCAGTGGGGTTGCGCTATAGGCATCCCTTGCAGTGGGAGACGCTGTAGGCATCCCTTGCAGTGGGGTTGTGCTATAGGCATCGCTGGCAGTGGGGGGGGGGGGCTGTAGGCATCCCTGGCAGTGGGAGACACTGTAGGCATCCCTGGCAGTGGGGGGGGGGGCACTGTAGGCATCCCTGGCAGTGGGGGGTGCTGTAGGCATCCATGGCAGTGGGGGGTGCTGTAGGCATCCCTGGCAGTGGGGGGGGGGTGTTATAGGCATCCCTGGCAGTGGGGGGTGCTGTAGGCATCCCTGGAAGTAGGGGGGTGCTGTAGGCATCCCTGGCAGTGGGGGGCGCTGTAGGCATCCCTGGCAGTTGGGGGGCACTGTAGGCACCCCTGGCAGTTGGGGGCACTGTAGGCACCCCTGGCAGTTGGGGGCACTGTAGGCATCCCTGGCAGTGGGAGACGCTGTAGGCATCCCTGGCAGTTGGGGGGCACTGTAGGCACCCCTGGCAGTTGGGGGCACTGTAGGCACCCCTGGCAGTTGGGGGCACTGTAGGCATCCCTGGCAGTGGGGGGTACTGTAGGCATCGCTGGCAGTGAGGGGTGCTGTAGGCATCCCTGGCAGTTTGGGTTGCTGTAGGCATCCCCTGCAGTGGGGGGCGCTGTAGGCATCCCTGGCAGTGGGGGGCGCTGTAGGCATCCCTGGCAGTTGGGGGGCACTGTAGGCACCCCTGGCAGTTGGGGGCACTGTAGGCACCCCTGGCAGTTGGGGGCACTGTAGGCATCCCTGGCAGTGGGGGGTACTGTAGGCATCGCTGGCAGTGAGGGGTGCTGTAGGCATCCCTGGCAGTTTGGGTTGCTGTAGGCATCCCCTGCAGTGGGGGGCGCTGTAGGCATCCCTGGCAGTGGGGGGCGCTGTAGCCATCCCTGGCAGTTGGGGGCACTGTAGGCATACTGGCAGTGGGGGGACACTGTAGGCATCCCTGGCAGTGGGAGACGCTGTAAGCATCCCTGGTAGTTGGGGGCACTGTAGGCATCGCTGGCAGTTGGGGGCGCTGTAGGCATCTCTGGCAGTTGGGGGGGGGCTGTAGGCATCCCTGGCAGTGGGAGACACTGTAGGCATCCCTGGCAGTGGGGGGCGCTATAGGCATCCCTGGCAGTGGGAGACGATGTAGGGTGCTACCGTGCTATACATAGTGCAGGGGTCCCGGGGAGGGGGTAATGTATATAGTGCAGGGGTCCCGGGGGCCTGCCCAGCATCCTGGCAGCCCCACCCACTTACTAGAGAGGCTCACCCACTACCCTGCCTTCAGTTATGCAGGGACCATTATTTCCACCCCAGAGCATGTAGAGGAGCTCAGATAGGGGTGACCCTGTGATCCCGGGACACATCGCCAGGTCTGAGGTTGCAGGAGACGGGGAGCCCCATGGGGTGCATTTCCAGCTTTGTCATCTTTGCACTTCTATGATGAAATAAATTTTCTTTCACTCCCAAACCTCAGATGGAGCATTCTGGTTTTTGGATCCATCCCTCCCACCAACACCTTCCTATCTTGGATACATCTGTTCTTCTGCATGAGAGAGGGCAGGCGGTCTGCAATGTGTGTGTTCTGGAATTCCTCCTTTGTCCTGAATTACACACAGGGGAGCAGACGGTGTTCCCAGATCAGCGGGTTATGGAGAGAAGGGGGCACAGGTTGGCCGGGGCATTGAGGTAATGTCTGGTTGAAGAAGTGAAGTTCAGGCCGTCTTTGCTGTGGACATCTCACGGCTTCCTTGTCAGACTTCACTGGAGAGTTCCTGGGAAGTGTGCGGCCAGTGTTAAGCTGGATACACACTATACAATCTTCTTTAGATTTTGTCCTTTAGAGTTACCAAAAACATATAATATGAGGTCAAACCTAAACACTTTCTATTTGTATGCAATCAGACAGGCCCTTGCACTACATGGTTGAAGGTAAAGCCCCGTACACACGTACCGAATGTAGGCCGAACGATCGGCCGTCTTTTGTCCGGTGCTGTCCTGTCGGTTGAAAAGTGCAAAAGATTGCACACGAATTTTGTCGGCCAACAACAGCCGACTGCAGAAGTGATGTCATGTGATGGATAACTTTCCCTGTGTTTTTTCTTCTCTGAGCATGCCCAGTCTTGCTAATCGGCTGTTAGTCGGCCGAATTCTGTACTGACTGGCGAACAATCGGCCGTTCTGGTGACGGCCAACAAAAATTTTATAGCCTGCACACCCGATTCTGTTTGGCCGAAAAGTCGCAGTCGGTTGTCGGAAGCATCATACTAACAAGCCGACAATCGGCCGATCGTTTAGCAGCCGAATATTTACGGCCGACAATCGCTACATGTGTACGGGCCTTTAATCTAATGGAAATCTAACAACAAAAGTTGTATAGTGTGTATCCAGATTTAGATTCCAGTGGAGTGACACCAGTACACCAGCATCATAGCCCTATAAATATGGTGTCAGAGTCCCCCTAGTGGCCACTTCATGAAAGCACAAGAATAAAGTGCTGTGGGGATAGAAGACAAATTCCTGACTATGAGCAGAGATGTATAGTAATGTAGAACTACTTCACTACTATACTTAAGTACTAAAAGTCGGTATCTGTACTTCACTAGAGTATCACTTTTACTTCAGTAGTTATTTTCGATGAGTTTAATACTTTTACTCCGATATTTTTTTTTATGTGCTGCATTCGTTACTCGTTACCGACAGGGCTGTGCTGAGGGTGGACCCGGGGCGCAGAGCAGTGCGCCCCGAGCCCACCCATTGTGTGACAATAGCGAATGAATATTCGCTATTGTCACACGGATCCTCCTCCTGGCCAATCAGGAAGCGGGCCCGAGACCCGTTTCCTGATTGGCCGAAAGGTGAACAATTGCCATTGGCCAAGGAGAAGGAGGAGGGAGTCGCGGAGGATTGAGGAGAAGCCGCTGCATCAGGTAAGTGCATGCGCTGGTCTCTCTGCACGCTGTGGGCGCTCTGCATTGATGCAGGGCACACTGTGGCCACTCTGCATTGATTGGGGGCACGCTGTGGGCACTCTGCATTTAAGACGGCACACTGTGGTCACTCTGCATTTAAGGGGGCACACTGTGGTCACTCTGCATTTAAGGGGGCACGCTGTGGGCACTCTGCATTGAAAGGGGGCACGCTGTGGGCACTCTGCATTGATTGGGGGCACTCTGTGGGCACTCTGCATTTAAGAGGGCACACTGTGGGCACTCTGCATTGATTGGAGGCAGGCTGTGGGCACTCTGCATTGATTGGGGGCACGCTGTGGGCACTCTGCATTGATTGTGGGTACACTGTGGGCACTCTGCATTGAAAGGGGGCACGCTGTGGGCACTCTGCATTGATTGTGGGTACACTGTGGGCACTCTGCATTGATTGGGGGCAGACTGTGGGCACTCTGCATTGAAAGGGGGCACTCTGCATTGATTGGGGACACACTATGGGCACTCTGCATTGATTGGGGGTACGCTGTGGGCACTCTGCATTGAAAGGGGGCACGCTGTGGGCACTCTGCATGGATTGGGGACACACTATGAGCACTCTGCATTGATTGGGGGCATGCTGTGGGCACTCTGCATTGATTGGGGGCATGCTGTGGGCACTCTGCATTGAAAGGGGCCACGCTGTGGGCATTCTGCATTGAAAGGGGGCATGCTGTGGGCACTCTGCATTGAATAAAAACAATATGAGTTCTATTTTAACCGGGGCTGCTTTTAGAAATCATGGTGCCCCTGTACAGTCTACCTGACCTCTGGCACCCCTCAATTGGTAGCCCTGCCACCTACCCAAGATTCTGAACCCCTCACATGGCTGAACATGACTGAGCGGATCTTGGAGCAGGCAAGGTGAAGGATTTCCCCGTAGGTTGATGAACAGGACTTGTCTTCTCCTCCTCTACGCCTTGTGTCCATATGTGGTCTTGGGGGTCATAGGTGGAATCACAGTTTGTAATCATTGTGGTACTTCCCTGAAGAAGAACATGTTATGGTATTTGGAGAACTTTGTCACATGGTGTGAGGATAATCTTCTGTATCTAAATGTGAAAAAGAGCTGGCTGTGGATTTCAGGAAGATGAAGCCACCAGTGACCCCCAATCTCCATCCGAGGAGTGGATGTGGAGGTAGTAGAGAGTTACAAATGCACATACGTGTGCATCTCATATGTAGCACTGCCCCTGTAAGGACTGCCAGATATCCACTCTGCGGGTCCCCCGGGTTACCAGCACACGGCTATAAGTAATGCAATGTTCTTACGTTCCTCTTGGCTCCCTCTTCAATAATCAGTCCGGGGGTATTTGGTTGTTTTGTTGTTTATTTTATAATGGGGATAGGAGAAGGAAATAGTGGGATACTCCGATTTAACTATGCACAGTATTTGAGGACTTCTATCTTCTCTACTTCACTTTAGGGTACGGAACAGCCAGGCTGTTAATTCATCCTGCCACTTCAGATGAATAGGGATTAAGTCTCTTGTTTTCCTTCAAGACACTTGGTGGACAATCTCTTATCTTATCTTCAGCACACTCTCCCCAGCATCCTCTTTCTGCCGACACCCATCCACTGACTATCCTATGAGCAGGGGTGGCCCCCCTCAGGTCAGGCCCCTTGACACGAGTCCCTGTACTCACGATACTGCAGCCACAGGCCCTCCAGTGTCTCCCCTCTCAGTCAGCTTCCCTGGACCTCTGGGTTCGGCTCCTCTCAACCGCTCCTCTTGCCCTAAGGACGACCTCCTGCGTCTGCATGACACCTCTACAGAGGAGGAGGCAGCCACCCCCTCTCTCCGGGACTCCGCTCTCCAAAAAAAGACCCGAGCGCATGTGCTCCCAGCTTTTTATACAGTATTCCAGCATGCACCGAGGCGACCTGCCCTCTGCCAATCATCAGGACTGTATCAAAGCCTATGCACCCATTCGTCAGGTTTACTCCCACTGTCCAACATGCCTCCTTATTGGACCAGTGTGAAACACTCTCCAGACTGAATGAATCGCATACTGAGCACAATGAGCAGACCTCACTAACAGATCCTGCTCCCTGGTAGGCAGAGAGCAATATAGATTTACCCGCAGTCCCTCTGATAGGCAGACAGAGCTCCAATCTATACTCTCTCACTGGCACCTACCTAGGAGGGTGCTACACTCACCCCCCGCCAAACAGAGCCATGTCCTCACTAGCACCTACCTAGGAGGGTGCTACACTCACCCCCCGCCAAACAGAGCCATGTCCTCACTAGCACCTACCTAGGAGGGTGCTACACTCACCCCCCGCCAAACCGAGCCATGTCCTCACTAACACCTACCTAGGAGGGGGCTACACTCACCCCCCCCCCCCCCCCGCCAAACCGAGCCATGTCCTCACTTGCACCTACCTAGGAGGGTGCTACACTCACCCCCCACCAAACAGAGCCATGTCTTCACTAGCACCTACCTAGGTGGGTGCTGCACATAAATTTAAAATATCATCAAAAAGTTAATTGATTTCAGTAATTCAATTCAAAAAGGTAAACTCCTATATTTTCTATATATGTGTTACACACAGAGTGAGAGATTTCACACATTTCTTTCTTTTCATTTTGATGATTATGGCTTACAGCGAGTGACACCCCAACATTCAGTATCTCAGAAAATTAGAATATTACATAAGACCAATAAAAAAAAGGATTTGTAATACAGAAATGTTGTTTTAGTGAGAAGTCTGTCTATGTACAGTATAGGGGGAGAAGTCTGTCCATGTACAGTATAGGAGGAGAAGTCTGTCCATGTACAGTATAGGAGGAGAAGTCTGTCCATGTACAGTATAGGGGGAGAAGTCTGTCCTTGTACAGTATAGGAGGAGAAGTCTGTCCATGTACAGTATAGAATGCACTCAATTCTTGGTCGGGGCTCCTTTTGCATGAACTACTGCATCAATGCCCGTGGCATGGAGGCGATCAGCCTGTGGCACTGCTGAGGTGTTATGGAAGCCCAGGTTGCTGATAGCGGCCTTCAGCTCCTCTGCATTGTTGGGTCTGGTGTCTCTTATCTTCCTCTTGACAATACCCCACAGATTTTCCATGGGATTTAGGTCAGGCCAGTTTGCTGACCAATCAAGCACAGTGATCCAATGATCATGTGACCAGGTATTGGTGGTTTTGGCAGTGTGGGCGGTGCCAAGTCCTGCTGGAAAATGAAATCAGCATCTCCATAAAGCTGGTCAGCAGAGGGAAGCATGAAGTGCTCTAGAATCTAGAGCACAAACATATGGTTACTGCCCACACCTGTAACTGGTCTCTAGAACCTATACCCAGTTTTCCTTCCAGGAGTGACGTCATTGCGCCTCCAGCCAGTCACTGAGCCGGAGCCGCAATGACGTCACTCCTGCGCATGCATGCGGGAGTCGCCAATCACGGCACACTGCTCTGAAGAAACGGCACAGGTGGCTGCTAGGACAGTAAACATCTCCTAAATGGAGCATGTTTAGGAGATATTGACACTACCTATAGGTACCTATAGGAAAAACATAACCACTTGCTGACCGCCGCAAGTACATATACTGCGGCGGTCAGCCCCATGCAGGTAAAGTGACGTATGGGTACGTCACTCGCCTGCGAGCCAATAGGGGGCGAGTGCGCGCCACCGGAGGCGCGCTCCCACCCCCGCTCGCTCACTGTCATCCCAGCGCGTGTTACTGGTGAACCCGATGTCCGCCGGCCACTCGCGATCGTCCGTTACAGAGGGAGAAAGGCAGGCGGCTAATGTAAATAAAGCCGCCTGTCATTCTCCCCTGTGTAACAGCAGAGATCATACGGTCCTGCTATGTAGGATCATATTTCTCTGTTGTTACACAAACAGCCACATTCCTGTACAGTTAGAAGCACGCCCCTAGGGACACACTTAACCCCTCCCTCTCCAATAAAGTTAACCCCTTCCCTGCCAGTGTCATTTTTACAGTAAAAGTGCATATGTATAGCACTGATTACTGTAGTAATGTCACTGGTACCCCCAAAAGTTTCAAAAATGTCAGTCAAGGGTCCGATCTGTCTGCCGTAATGTCGCAGTCACGCAAAAAAATTTGCAGATCGCCGCCATTACTCGTTAAAAAAAAAAAAACAACAAAAATGACAAAAATCTTTCCCTTAGTTAGTAAACACAATAATTTTTGCGCAAACCAATCAAAATACGCTTATTGCGATTTTTTTTTTTACCAAACATATGTAGCATAAAACAAATTGGCCAAAAATGTTAAAAAATTTTGATTTTTAAATTTTTTTTTGGGAATTTCATATAAAAAATGTGAAAAATATTGTTATTTTTGCAAAATTGTCGCTCTTTTTTTGTTTATAGCGCATGATCAAAAAAAATCGCACAGGTGATCAAATACCACCAAAAGAAAGCTCTGTTTGTGGGAAAAAAAGGACGTCAAATTCGTTTAGGTACAGCGTCGCACGACCGCGCAATTGGCCGTTAAAGTCACGCAGTGCCGAATCGCAAAATAGGCCCTGTTCAGCAAGGGGGTAAAATCTTCCGGGGCTTAAGTGGTTAAAGATGGAAGTTTACTTGGTTGGATATTTCTGGTTGAAAATGTACTGTAGGGACCAACTCTGTGACAGCAAATGACAACGGGATGTACCACTAAGTATCAAGTGTAACTATGTAATGTAGACCCTTTGTCCTATCTATGTGTAAAACTGTTTTTAACTTACCCCCAATGAAGGGGTGGATGTTAGATCACGTATTGTGGAAATACACATGTAAAATTTATACTTTTTTTTTTTAACAAAAAATCATATTTTTGTGTATATTTTCTTGGTTGCCAACAAAGTCCTATTATAGATTATTTTATGAATTGAAGATTCTGAACCCCTGCATTTCCCTCCTACACCTTCCTCTTCCCCTCCTTATCCCCCACTACACTCTGAATCCCCAACTACCAGCACCCTATACCACCCACACATCTCCCACTACTCCATCTGTACCCTCATCACATCTCATAAGGTACCCCCACCACCACCCTACACTCTGAACCCCCTAAATTCCTAATGCTCCTTATTCTGCATTCCCCATTACTCCAAAATGTGAACCCCAATATATTCCCTATTATCCCACATTCTGCACCCCCTGGATTCCATATTGCTTCATAATCTGCACCCCCTGGATCCCCCATTGCTCCAAAATATGCCTCTTCTACATTTCCTATTACCCCATATTCTTCAGCCCCTGGATCCCCCATTATTAGAAAATCTGTACCCACCTGGACACCCCATCACTCAAAAATCTGCACCTTCTACATTCCCTATTAAACCACATTCTGCGCACCCCCTTGATTCCCCATTGCTCCAAAACCTGCACCCCCTGCATCCCTGTTGCTCCAAAAATTGCAGCCCCTACACTCCCCATTACACAACATTCTGCACCCCCAGCATCCTCCAATGCACCAAAATCTGCACCCCCTGCATCTCCCATTGCTCCAAATGCTGCACCCTCTTCAAACCCCTGTTACTCCAAAAGCTGCACCCCCTACATTCCTCATTACCCACATGCTGCACCTCTGGATCCCCCATTACTCCAAAATCTGCACGCCCTGCATCCCCCATTGCTCCAAAATCTGCAGCCCTTACATACCCCATTACCCCACATTCTGCACCCCTGGATCCCCCAATACTCCAAAATAGACACCTCCCTGAATCCCGACTCCAAAATCTGCACCCTTTACATACCCCATTACCCCACATTCTGTACCCCTGGATCCCCCATTACTCCAAAATCTGCCCCCCCTACATACCCCATTACCCCGCATTCTGTACCCCTGGATCCCCCATTACTCCAAAATCTGCACCCCTTACATACCCCATTACCCCACATTCTGTACCCCTGGATCCCCCATTACTCCAAAATCTGCACCCCTTACATACCCCATTACTCCACATTCTGTACCCCTGGATCCCGCATTACTCCAAAATCTATACCTCCTTGAATCCCCCATTGCTCCAAAATCTGCACCCCCTACATTCCCCATTACCCCACATTCTGCACCCCCTAGATCCCCCATCTGGGTTGCCAACCATCAGTAAATGTATAGACAGTTTGTAAAAATAGGTGATTTATACAACTGTCTGTAAATATCGGGGGCTGATAATTTGTCACGCTTGACTTTTTAACACTAGACCTTGTAACACTAACGAGTCACATGACACCGGGGGAGGGAAAATGGCTAATTGGGCCCAATTTGGACATTTTCACTTAGGGGTGTACTGACTTTTGTTGCCAGCGGTTTAGACATTAATGGCTGTGTGTTGAGTTATTTTGAGGGGACAGTAAATTTACATTGTTATACAAGCTGTACACTCACTACTTTACATTGTAGCAAAGTGTCATTTCTTCAGTGTTGTCACATGAAAAGATAGAATAAAATATTTACAGAAATGTGAGGGGTGTACTTACTTTTGTCAGATACTGTAAATAAAAATAATAAAAAAAAAAAATGTAAAACACCCCATCATCCTCCGTACACACCCCAAATAAAAAGCGCCACCTAGCTGAAGCTTGTGTATATAAACATCAATTGCACCACATGTGAGAAGGAATTGTTGTAAACGTCGGAGTGAGATCAATAATTCTATGATGATAATTCACCGGAAACTCTACACCTGTAACTACTTAAAGTGCTACCTATGGAGAATTTTGCGATTCTACAGGCGTGCACATTTTTTAACACGACACATTTGGTATTATTTTACTCGATGCACTCCAATTTTTTATAGTCCAAAATATTCGATATATTACCGTGTTTGCACTAAAATTTATTTTATTGTATCTTTTCCTGTAAAACCAGCGTTTGAGAAAAAAGCTGCGCATGTAAAAGTCTCTAGCGGGCCCGCCTCTAGGTAAAAAGCACCCGTGCTTCCGGGTTCCATAATCGCAATGACGTCAGCGCGTCGTCCTCCCTACGCGTTTCGTCACAGATGACGTCGTCCTGGGGCACGGGTGACGCGCTACGCCATTGCTGTATATACACACAGGACGCAAACCAAGCCTCACTTTGAATTACGAAAATTTAGCGGAACGAGATTGCAGCCAATGAATGCATTGTTTAAAAAATAAAATATACATCACATAGACTTAAAAAAACTGTTTATCCATATTCAAAAGGGATAATCTAACATTCACGGAAAACAACCCTCTAATAATACCATAATATAAAACATAAATTAACCTCACATCCTAACCATTCAAGCAGGGCCGGGACAAGGGGTGGGCAGGAGGGACGGCTGCCCTGGGCACTGTTGTATTATGTAAGATTCGGGGGCACCACAAGAAGATTGGGGGGATTTGTGTTGGGAGAGGGAATGGAATGGGGGGGAGGAGTGGCAGGGAGTAAGAATTGTTTTAGGAGGGAAAATTTGGGGAGGTGTGCTAGGAGTAGTGATTTGGGGGAAGGGAGATGGGGGAAGAGGATTTGTGCTAGAATTGGGGGATTTGGTTGGGCTTGTGCTACACAAGGTAATATGGTGGTGGTGGTGGGGGGGGGGGATTTGTGCTAGGAGGGAATATTTTTTTGGAGAGGGATTTGTGCTAGTAGGGATGGTTGGGGGCCATTTGTGCTAGGATGGGGGACTAAGGGTGGGGAATTTGTGCTGGGAGGTAATTTGGAGTGGGGAGGATTTGTGTTTGGAGGGGAAATTTGAGGGGTAGAGGATTTGCGCTAGGAAGGGGGAATTTTTTTTGGTGGGGGGGGGGGGAATTGTGCTAGGGGCATATGTGTGATGAGATGATTTTTTATTTTTTTTGGGGGGGGGGGGGATTTTTGCAGACATATAATGCTCATTCATCTTGAGGGGGGAGCGCAATTTGGCATGTTCGCCCTGGGCTCTAGATGACCTTGTCCCGGCACTGCATTTGAGATTAGCATAATGAAATGGAACCGACTCCCCCCAGTGGTTATAAATAATAAAGTGTAGATCGGACAAATTTGAAAATAGTAATAGAAATGATAGACTCTAACTCTGCACAAAGGGCAATAGGTATAAACTATATACGTCTGTAAATATTCATATTAAGTCCGGCCAAAGGTATACCAATTAATTGTTTTCCTTTTAAATATCAATCAAAAGAAATGCATATGGGAAATGGAAAATATCTCAACCGAGTTTATTTTATTTTTTAAACGATGCATTCATTGGCTGCGATCTCGTTCCGCTAATTATTCAGAATTCAAAGCGAGGCTTGGGTTGTGCCCTGAGTGTGTATATGGTGATGGCGTAGTGCGTCGCCAGTGCCCCTAGGACAACGTCATCTTATGATAAAACGCGTAGGACGAACGACGCGCTGATGTCATCGCGATTACGGAACCCGGAAGCACCGGTGCTTTTTACCTAGAGGCCGGCCGGGTGGAGACTTTTACATGTGTTGATGGGGTTTTTAACCACTTCAATACTGGGCACTTTCACCCCCTTCCTGCCCAGGCCAATTTTCAGCTTTTAGCGCTGTTGCATTTTGAATGACAATTGCGCGGTCATGCAACACTGTACCTACACCAAATTTATGTAATTTTCCCCCCACAAACAGAGCTTTCTTTTGGTGGTATTTGATCACCGCAAGGTTTTTTCTTTTTTGCTAAACAAATAAAAAAAAGACCGAAAAGTTTGAAAAAAAAAAAAGTTTTTTTTGTTTATGTTATACAATTTTGTAAATAAATAAGTTTTTTCCTGCACTGATGAGCACTGATGAGGCTGCACTGACAGGCACCGATGAGGAGGCACTGATGGGGTGGCACTGATGAGGTGACACTGATATGCGGCACTGATAGGCGGCACTGATAGGTGGCACTGATATGTGGCACTAATAGGTAGCACTGATATGCAGCATTGGTGGGCACTGATAGGCGGCACTGGTGGGCACTGATAGGCGGGACTGATGGGCACTGATGGGCACTGATAGGCGGCACTGATCGGCACTGACGGGTGGCACTGATGGGCACTGATAGGCGGCACTGGTGGACAATGATGGGCACTGGTGGGCAGCACTGATGGGGAGGGCACTGGTGGGCAGCACTAATGGGGAGGGTACTGGTGGGCTCCCTGAGCCCTGATTGCCATCCCTGGTGGCCATGGTGGGCATCCCTGGGGTCATGGGCGGGCATCCCTGGTGGTTCTAGTGGCACCCCCCCCCCGAGGGTCTGCACTGGTAATCAATGATCTGATTACCAGTGCAGACCCCTCCCTTTCAGGAGAGCCGCAGATCAGCTCTCCTTTACTCGTGCCTGTCAGGCACGTACTGAGGAAAGCCGATCAACGGCTCTTCCTGTGTACAATGTGACATGGTAAAGAGCCTACGTCAGTATTATATATATATATATATATATTAATAATTGGATAGGGAACACGCAGTTAAAAGATATTGTGCACAATGGTAAAATTAGGACATATAAAGAATTAACCACTTGCCGACCGCCCGCCACATATATACTGCGACAGGCTGCGCGAATCCGTGTACCTGTACGGCGATACACGGGAGCACTCCTGGGGGCGAGCGCGCACCACCAGCAGCACGCTCTCACCCCCACTAGGCAGCAGGGATGCGGATGCACTGGATAGGAGGCACCGATTGCCGCTAGGCACCCGCGATCGTTCCCCGCTGAGAGAGAAGGACGGTCGGATGTTGTAAACACAGCTGATCGTTCTTCTTTCTTAAATGATCACAGAGCGCCTGTGATCCTTCTATATAGAATCACATGTCTCTATGGTCATTTCACAAACCCCTCCCCCATACAGTTAGTAAACACTCCCCTAGGCTCACATTTAACCCTTTGATCACCCCTAGGTTAACCCCTTCCCTGCCAGTGTCATTAGTACAGTGACAGTGCATATTTTTAGCACTGATTACTGTAGCAATGTCACTGGTACCCCCAAAAGTGTCAAAAGTGTCAGTTAGGTGTCCGATCTGTCCACCGTAATGTCGCAGTCCCGCTAAAAATCACAGATAGCCGCCATTACTAGTAAAAATAAATAAATAAAAATGACATAAATCTTTCCTCTAGTTTGTAGATGCGATAACTTTTGCGCAAACCAATCAAAATATACTTATTGGGATTTTTTTTTTTTTTTTTACCAAAAATATGTAGCAGAAAACAAATTGGCCTAAAATGATGAAAAAAATGGATTTCATTTTTTTTTTTTTTTTTTTTTTGGGGAATGTGATATAGCAGAATGTGAAAAATATTGTGTTTTTTTTTTTTTGTTGCTCTTTTTTTGTTTATAGCGCAAAAAATAAAAAATCACAGAGGTGATAAAATACCACCAAATGAAAGCTCTATTTGTGGGGAAAAAAAAAGGACAATTTTTTTTTTTTTTGGGTACAGCGTCGCACCACTGCGCAATTGTCCGTTAAATTAACACAGAGCTGAATCTCAAAAAATGGCCTGATCATTAGAGGGGGAAAATCCTTCCGGTCTAGAAGTGGGCAAACTCTTCTAAATAATATGAAACTAAATGAATGGAGGTATCTCCAGCTGAAGCATTTTGTAAATTCACTACCACAGCCAATTAGATCTGAGAAAGATCTGAATATAGTAGAAAAATGATGTAACTCGGCTGACAAGCCAAAAACATAACACATGCCAAATCTATGGGATGCTACCGGAAGGTACGGGTATGGAGATACCTTCATTCATAATAAAATAGGAAAAGGAAATCGGGTCACGACTGTCAAACCACAAACCAAATGTGGTATTGAGAGCTGCACAATGCTCCACAACAGATGTTAGTACCATTGAACTGAACTACAAATGTTGGTCTAGATCAGGGTTACTCCACCAGGGTTCCATAGAACTCTAGAGTTCCTCCTGAAGTTGCTGGGTGTTCCATGGAACTCTAGAGTTCCTCCTGAAGTTGCTAGGTGTTCCATGGAACTCTTGAGTTCCTCCTGAAGTTGCTAGGTGTTCCATGGAACTCTAGAGTTCCTCCTGAAGTTACTAGGTGTTCCATGGAACTCTTGAGTTCCTCCTGAAGTTGCTAGGTGTTCCATGGAACTCTAGAGTTCCTCCTGAAGTTGCTAGGTGTTCCATGGAACTCTTGAGTTCCTCCTGAAGTTGCTAGGTGTTCCATGGAACTCTAGAGTTCCTCCTGAAGTTGCTAGGTGTTCCATGGAACTCTAGAGTTCCTCCTGAAGTTGCTAAGTGTTCCATAGAACTCTAGGGTTCTTCCTGAAGTTGCTAGGTGTTCCATGTAACTCTAGGGTTCCTCCTGAATTTGCTAGGTGTTCCATGGAACTCTAGGGTTCCTCCTGAAGTTGCTAGGTGTTCCATGGAACTCTAAGGTTCCTCCTGTAGTTGCTAGGTGTTCCATGAAACTCTAGGGTTCCTCCTGAAGTTGCTAGGTGTTCCATGGAACTCTTGAGTTCCTCCTGAAGTTGCTAGGTGTTCCATGGTACTCTAGAGTTCCTCCTGAGGTTACTAGGTGTTCCATGGAACTCTTGAGTTCCTCCTGAAGTTGCTAGGTGTTCCATGGAACTCTAGAGTTCCTCCTGAAGTTGCTAGGTGTTCCATGGAACTCTTGAGTTCCTCCTGAAGTTGCTAGGTGTTCCATGGAACTCTAGGGTTCCTCCTGAAGTTGCTAGGTGTTCCATGGAACTCTAAGGTTCCTCCTGTAGTTGCTAGGTGTTCCATGAAACTCTAGGGTTCCTCCTGAAGTTGCTAGGTGTTCCATGGAACTCTTGAGTTCCTCCTGAAGTTGCTAGGTGTTCCATGGTACTCTAGAGTTCCTCCTGAGGTTACTAGGTGTTCCATGGAACTCTTGAGTTCCTCCTGAAGTTGCTAGGTGTTCCATGGAACTCTAGAGTTCCTCCTGAAGTTGCTAGGTGTTCCATGGAACTCTTGAGTTCCTCCTGAAGTTGCTAGGTGTTCCATGGAACTCTAGAGTTCCTCCTGAAGTTGCTAGGTGTTCCATGGAACTCTAGAGTTCCTCCTGAAGTTGCTAAGTGTTCCATAGAACTCTAGGGTTCTTCCTGAAGTTGCTAGGTGTTCCATGGAACTCTAGGGTTCCTCCTGAAGTTGCTAGGTGTTCCATGGAACTCTAGGGTTCCTCCTGAAGTTGCTAGGTGTTCCATGGAACTCTAAGGTTCCTCCTGTAGTTGCTAGGTGTTCCATGAAACTCTAGGGTTCCTCCTGAAGTTGCTAGGTGTTCCATGGAACTCTAGGATTCCTCCTGTAGTTGCTAGGTGTTTCATGAAACTCTAGGGTTCCTCCTGAAGTTGCTAGGTGTTCCATGGAACTCTAGAGTTCCTCCTGAAGTTGCTAGGTGTTCCATGGAACTCTAGGGTTCCTCCTGAAGTTGCTAGGTGTTCCATGGAACTCTAGGGTTCCTCCTGAAGTTGCTAGGGATTCCATGGAACTCTAAGGTTCCTCCTGAAGTTGCTAGGTGTTCCATGAAACTCTAGGGTTCCTCCTGAAGTTGCTAGGTGTTCCATGGAACTCTAGGGTTCCTCCTGAAGTTGCTAGGTGTTCCATGGAACTCCAGGGTTCCTTCTGAAGTTGCTAGGTGTTCCATGGAACTCTAGGGTTCCTCCTGAAGTTGCTAGGGATTCCATGGAACTCTAAGGTTCCTCCTGAGATTGCTAGGTGTTCCATGAAACTCTAGGGTTCTTCCTGAGGTTGCTAGGTGTTCCATGGAACTCTAGAGTTCCTCCTGAAGTTGCTAGGTGTTCCATAGAACTCTAGAGTTCCTCCTGAAGTTGCTAGGTGTTCCATAGAACTCTAGAGTTCCTCCTGAAGTTGCTGGGTGTTCCATGGAACTCTAGAGTTCCTCCTGAAGTTGCTAGGTGTTCCATGGAACTCTTGAGTTCCTCCTGAAGTTGCTAGGTGTTCCATGGAACTCTAGGGTTCCTCTTGAAGTTGCTAGGGATTCCATGGAACTCTAAGGTTCCTCCTGAAGTTGCTAGGTGTTCCATGAAACTCTAGGGTTCCTCCTGAAGTTGCTAGGTGTTCCATGGAACTCTAGGGTTCCTCCTGAAGTTGCTAGGTGTTCCATGGAACTCCAGGGTTCCTCCTGAAGTTGCTAGGTGTTCCATGGAACTGTAGGGTTCCTCCTGAAGTTGCTAGGGATTCCATGGAACTCTAGGATTCCTCCTGAAGTTGCTAGGGATCCCATGGAACTCTAAGGTTCCTCCTGAGGTTGCTAGGTGTTCCATGAAACTCTAGGGTTCTTCCTGAGGTTGCTAGGTGTTCCATTGAACTCTAGAGTTCCTCCTGAAGTTGCTAGGTGTTCCATAGAACTCTAGAGTTCCTCCTGAAGTTGCTAGGTGTTCCATAGAACTCTAGAGTTCCTCCTGAAGTTGCTAGGTGTTCCATGGAACTCTAGAGTTCCTCCTGAAGTTGCTAGATGTTCCATGGAACTTTAGGGTTCCTCCTGAGGTTGTTACAGATTCCTTGAGCAATGGACATATTCTGCCTCTCAGATAAGTTCCAAATGACACCATTGTTCCTTTTAGCTATCTGTAAGGGGGGTAATTCTTCCCAATGATGAGAAGAGTAAGGAGCATTCTTCCCACTGACTCTCACGCTAGTGTGTCATGAGTTGTAGATTTTTCATTTTTAGTAGGGTTCCCCAAGACCACAAATTTATTTCAAGGGTTCTGTGTTGAAAGGGTTGATAAAGACTGGTGTAGATGGTACATAACACCAGTAATAGCACCTAAGTACCAATTAGAGAAAACAGAACGATGTTGGAGAGGATGTCGGGGGACGATGTTTCATATTTGGTGGGACTGCCCCAAGATCCGAGATTATTGGTCGAAAATCTGGCAAATCGTTAGGGAGGTCACTGGTGTGAATGTCCCAGATGACCCATGATGGTGTTTGTTTCATAGAACAACACTACTAATAAAACAATATAGAACTACAATGGTTCCAATCCTACTGAATGCAGCAAAGGGAGTTATCCCGAAAAAAATGGTTGGAAGTAGAGAGTCCAACCCTGAAGGAACGGTGCGATAGAGTTGACCATGTTTACAATATGGAGTATATTGGCAGTAGGGAAGAGGAACAACCAAATCACTTGCTGGAAAAATGGGGAAAATGGGCAGACTTTAAAAAATACAGTTAATATCTTAAAATATTAATAATTGCCAGATTTTCGACCACTATAGAATTTGAAATAACGTCAGATCTGAAGATAGACAGAGAATGACATCAAATTTGGATATTGATTGGCAGGGTTTGTGGGGGAGGGGGGTAGTGGTGGAAGGAGGGAGGTGTGTGGGTTTATTTGAAATATGGATAATGCTTTATGCAGGGCCGGCCCTACCATGGGTCCCACTGGGTTCATTGGACCCAGGCAACAGTTGGAGAGGGGCAGCGAATTGACTCCCAAGATTTTCTTTTTCCAGCAGTTTTGTGTGTCATCAGTTTGTGGCGCATTACGGGCGGCATTTCCCCATCTCATACTGCCGCCCGTAGTGCAAACTAAGGAGTATGAGTAGGCTGAGCGTCTCCTCCGGGGAACGTCCCTCATGTGATCGCGGTGTGCGCAATGACATCAGACATCAGTGCGCTCCATCTCATGCATTGCAGGCTGGATCTTCGGGGGCGGTGGGCAGTGGCAGACACAGGAGTGACAGGAGGACTGAGGACAAACAGTCAGGTGTTTGGTGGACCGGTCCGGTGGTGAGTTATGGAAGAAAATAACAGTATATATAACATTTTCTAAATTTTTTGTTTATATAAAATAATGGATGTGGGGGGCCCTTTGTTGGGTGCATTTTTATTTGTATTTTTATTTTTTTGGGGGGGGGGGGGGCATTTTATTCTTGGACCCAGGCAGCACAATGTCTTGGAAACAACAAGCAAACACAAGGGGGCGCACCGGCCTAGTGCATTATCCTTTGGAAGGTTTATTAAAAAGAAAAGTTAAAATACTCACAAACGAGTTCTTGATAAAAGCATATCAAACAAGGAACGCAGTCCTCAGCATCGAGATGCAAGGACGAGCCGTCCCCTGAAGTCGTAAAGGCTTACGCGTTTCGAGGCTTAGCCTCTTCTTCAGAGCCTAATGTCTTGGGCCAGCCCTGGCTATATGGGAGGTCTGTTTTTCCTTTTTATTGTTAATAGCAGTTAAAACTAAAAAAAAAAAAATGTATATAATAAAAAATTAATTTTGCCCCTATGGTGGTGGTGTTCCCGGTGGATATTCGTTACTGGTGGTGGATGGTGATATATGTTATGTTGGACAGTGAATTATCAATGTACTATTGAGTTCTTTTCTGCTGGGACTGTATATATGGAACTTTGTTACTATTTATATTCACAATTTCAATATATCCTTCACCTGATGTATATGACATTTTAAGCGCAACTCTGTTTTATACTTATTTGAGTATAGAGTACATCAGTGGTGGCCGGTGCGTTGGGGGCACAGGGGTGCCGCCCCCCCTATCCATGCGTCCGGCCCCCTAATCTGCATGCGGGGTGCCGGACGCATGGAGCTCATTGGGGTTTTTTTTTTATCACCTGATTAGTGCCAGAGGCTCTAATAGGCTTCAGCAAAGGGTGGACCCGGGGGGCGCAGAGCAGTGCACCCGAGCCCACCCATTTTGTGACAATAGCGAATGAAAATTTGCTATTGTCACACGGATCCTCCTCCTGGCCAATCAGGAAGCGGGTCCTAGACCCGCTTCCCGATTGGCCGAAAGGCAAACCCCATGCCATTGGCCGAGGAGGAGGCGGGAGGACTCGAGGAGACGCCGGGGGACTGAGGAGAAGCCGCCGCCGCTGCAGGTAAGTGCACTGGTCTCCGGGGGGGGGGGGGGCACGCTGGTCACTCTGGTCACTCTGCATCGAAGGGGGCACACTGATCTCTCTCTGCATTGAAGGGGGCACGCTGGTCTGTCTGCATTGAAAGGGGGCAGGCTGGTCACTCTGCATTGAAGGGGGCACGCTGGTCTGTCTGCATTGAAAGGGGGCACGCTGGTCACTCTGCATTGAAGGGGGCACGCTGGACACTCTGCATTGAAAGGGGGCACGCTGGTCACTCTGCATTGAAAGGGGGCATGCTGGTCTCTCTGCATTGAAGAGGGCACGCTGGTCTGTCTGCATTGAAAGAGGGCACGCTGGTCTCTCTGCATTGAAAGAGGGCACGCTGGTCACTCTGCATTGAAAGGGGGCACGCTGGTCATTCTGCATTGAAAGGGGGCACGCTGATCATTCTGCATTGAAAGGGGGCACGCTGATCATTCTGCATTGAAAGGGGGCATGCTGGTCACTCTGCATTGAAAGGGGGCACGCTGGTCACTCTGCATTGAAAGGGGGCACGCTGGTCACTCTGCATTGAAAGGGGGCACGCTGGTCACTCTGCATTGAAAGGGGGCACTCTGGTCATTCTGCATTGAAAGGGGGCACGCTGGTCTCTCTGCATTGAAAGGGGGGCACGCTGGTCACTATGCATTGAAAGGGGGCAAGCTGGTCACTCTGCATTGAAAGGGGGCACGCTGGTCACTCTGCATTGAAGGGGGCACACTGTACCTTGATTACTGAAGGCCCCTTTCACACTTTTGTGACCTCAAAGTCACGCAATTTTTTACAGCGTTTTTTGCCGCAAAGCATTTTGAGCACCAGCCGCCACTGGAGTACATCTATTATTATTATTTTTATTATTATTATTATTAATTTTGGTATTATTATATTCACAAGGTGGGGGGGTCCTCACTTGCAGCCTCCATGTTTCTCATCATGTCAGGCTTCCTTTGTACATTGAGTGAAGATTATTTTGTGGGGTATACGGAGGGATACAATGTGTTTTCTATGATGAAAGGCCGGGGATTATAGAGTATGGAGTAGATGAGGTCTATTTATAGTGAAGACACGTCATTGGATCTCTGGAACACACAGATCACTCGCTGGCCTCCATCAAAGAGAAAAGTGTTTATATGAACATTTGGTGAACCCGAGGACGCCGCACTGATGTAAACACGGAGTCCGCAAATAGAACGGAAGACACATCGCACTTTTCACATGACGTAAAGGACTTTGGGTCATAGGACAAAAAAAGAATTGATGGAAAAGTATCCCCTAAAGAAGAGCTCAGAGATAGAGCAACTCACTAACTGTATAAAGTGTCACAATTCTGCCAGTATCTGGATTAAAGTGGACCTGTTATAAACCAACTCCGGCCTTCTTAACAAAGAATATCCCAGCCATTGCAAACAATTATAAAAGGAACTCTTGCTGCAATACTCACCTCCTTTGCGGTGCTGCTCACCCCAGACTCACCTCTCTGCAATCCAGCTGAGTTCATCGAATGAGGCCCAACATTGTTCAATCCACTTCTTATGAGCCCAGGCTGTAATGGACCCGCCCCCTGGGTGCACGTCTTCAGGCCGCTCTAGACTGCAGAGAGCGACATCACTTTATTACATTAACCCACCCACCTGTGAGCCAAGGCTGTCATTGGCCTGCACTCTGGGGGCACGTCATCAGACCACCCTGGACTGCAGAGAGCGATAGCACTATATTACATTGACCCCCCCATTCTGTGAGCCCAGGTTGTCATGTACCCACCCCCCTGGGTGCACGTCATCATGCCATTCTAGACTGCAGAGAGCGATGCCTCTTTTTTATATTAACCCACCCATCCAGTGAACCAAGGCTGTCATTGGCCTTCCCCCTGGGTGCACGTCATAAGACCGCCCTGAACTGCAGAGAGCGATGCCACTTTCTTACATTGACCCCCCCATTCTGTGAGCCCAGGCTGTCATGTACCTACCCCCTGGGTGCACGTCATCACATCGCCAAAACTGCAGAGAGCGATGCCACTTTGTTACATTGACTCGCCCATTCTGTGATCCCAGGTTGCCATGGACCTGCCCCCTGCATGCACATCACCACACCTCCCTGGACTGCAGAGAGCAACACCTCTTTATTACATTGACCGGACCATTCTGTGAGCCCAGGCTGTCATGGACCTGCCCCCTGCATGCACATCATCACACCACACGGGACTGCAGAGAGCAACACCTCTTTATTACATTGACCCCCCAATTCTGTGAGCCCAGGCTGTCATGGACCTACCCCTGGGTAAATGGCATCACACCGCCCTTGACTGTAGAGAGCAACACCTCTTTATTACATTGACCCACCTTTCTGTGAGCCCAGGCTGTCATGGACTTGCCCCCTGGTTGCACATCATCAAGCCACCCTAGACTGCAGAGAGTGAGGCCACTTTATTACATTGACCGGTCCATACTGTAAACCAAGGCTGTCAATGGACCCGCCCCCCTGCGTGCACATCATCACACCGCCCTGGACTGCAACACCTCTTTATTACATTGACCCACCCATTCTGTGAGACAAGACTGTCATAGACCCGCCCCCTGGGTGCACGTCATCATGCCACCATAGACTGCAGAGAGCAATGCCACTTTATTACATTGACCTGCTCAACCTGTAAACTCAGGTTGTCATGGACTCCCCCCCCCCCCCCGGGTGTGTGTCATCAGGGGCTGCCCTGGAGTGCAGAAAGTGACGCCTCTTTATTTTATTGACCCACCCATGATAATGATGTCACTTGACTGGACTGAAGACACCAGGAAAAAAGATGTGTATATAGAATAAAAAAAGAAGTGTATGGGGTGCTCCAAGGAGAGGGGGGTGGGTGGGGTCAGTGGCGTAGCGTGGGTTGTCAGCACCCGGGGCAAGGCAAGTAATTTGCGCCCCCTACCCCCCGGGATTTTAGCACTTGAGTCTCTTCCACTAGATTAGTTAAAGAAACCCTTACCCCCTAAGCACATGTATTGTTTGTTATGAAAATACTGATGTAATTAAAGTAAAATGCATCTAAATACAAGTTTGAATGACCAGCGTGCCCCCTTTCAATGCAGAATGACCAGCGTGCCCCCTTTCAATGCAGAGAGACCAGCGTGCCCCCTTTCAATGCAGAGAGACCAGCGTGCCCCCTTTCAATGCAGAATGACCAGCGTTGCCCCCTTTCAATGCAGAGAGACCAGCGTGCCCCCTTTCAATGCAGAATGACCAGCGTTGCCCCCTTTTAATGCAGAGAGACCAGCGTGCCCCCTTTCAATGCAGAATGACCAGCGTGCCCCCTTTCAATGCAGAATGACCAGCGTGCCCCCTTTCAATGCAGAGAGACCAGCGTGCCCCCTTTCAATGCAGAGAGACCAGCGTTGCCCCCTTTCAATGCAGAGAGACCAGCGTTGCCCCCTTTCAATGCAGAGAGACCAGCGTTGCCCCCTTTCAATGCAGAATGAACAGCGTGCCCCCTTTCAATGCAGAATGAACAGCGTGCCCCCTTTCAATGCAGAATAAACAGCGTGCCCCCTTTCAATGCAGAGAGACCAGCGTGCCCCCTTTCAATGCAGAGAGACCAGCGTGCCCCCATTCAATGCAGAGAGACCAGTGTGCCCCCATTCAATGCAGAATGACCAGCGTGTCCCCTTTCAATGCAGAGTGACCAGCGTGCCCCCTTTCAATGCAGAATGACCAGCGTGCCCCCTTTCAATGCAGAGTGACCAGCGTGTCCCCTTTCAATGCAGAGTGACCAGCGTGCCCCCTTTCAATGCAGAATGACCAGCGTGCCCCCTTTCAATGCAGAGTGACCAGCGTGCCCCCTTTCAATGCAGAGAGACCAGCGTGCCCCCTTTCAATGCAGACAGACCAGCGTGCCCCCTTCAATGCAAAGAGACTTACCTGCAGCAGCGGCAGAATGAACAGCGTGCCCCCTTTCAATGCAGAATAAACAGCGTGCCCCCTTTCAATGCAGAGAGACCAGCGTGCCCCCTTTCAATGCAGAGAGACCAGCGTGCCCCCATTCAATGCAGAGAGACCAGTGTGCCCCCATTCAATGCAGAATGACCAGCGTGCCCCCTTTCAATGCAGAATGAACAGCGTGCCCCCTTTCAATGCAGAATAAACAGCGTGCCCCCTTTCAATGCAGAGAGACCAGCGTGCCCCCTTTCAATGCAGAGAGACCAGCGTGCCCCCATTCAATGCAGAGAGACCAGTGTGCCCCCATTCAATGCAGAATGACCAGCGTGTCCCCTTTCAATGCAGAGTGACCAGCGTGCCCCCTTTCAATGCAGAATGACCAGCGTGCCCCCTTTCAATGCAGAGTGACCAGCGTGCCCCCTTTCAATGCAGAATGACCAGCGTGCCCCCTTTCAATGCAGAGAGACCAGCGTGCCCCCTTTCAATGCAGAGAGACCAGCGTTGCCCCCTTTCAATGCAGAGAGACCAGCGTTGCCCCCTTTCAATGCAGAGAGACCAGCGTTGCCCCCTTTCAATGCAGAATGAACAGCGTGCCCCCTTTCAATGCAGAATAAACAGCGTGCCCCCTTTCAATGCAGAATGAACAGCGTGCCCCCTTTCAATGCAGAATAAACAGCGTGCCCCCTTTCAATGCAGAGAGACCAGCGTGCCCCCTTTCAATGCAGAGAGACCAGCGTGCCCCCATTCAATGCAGAGAGACCAGTGTGCCCCCATTCAATGCAGAATGACCAGCGTGTCCCCTTTCAATGCAGAGTGACCAGCGTGCCCCCTTTCAATGCAGAATGACCAGCGTGCCCCCTTTCAATGCAGAGTGACCAGCGTGCCCCCTTTCAATGCAGAGAGACCAGCGTGCCCCCTTTCAATGCAGACAGACCAGCGTGCCCCCTTCAATGCAAAGAGACTTACCTGCAGCAGCGGCTTCTCCTCAGTTCCCCACGTTTCCTCGAGTCCTCCCGCCTCCTCCTTTCGGCCAATCAGGAACGGGTCTCGGACCCGCTTCCTGATTGGCCAGGAGGAGGATCCATGTGACAATAGCGAATTTTCATTCGCTATTGTCACACAATGGGTGGGCTCGGGGCGCACTGCTCTCCGCCCCGGGTCCAGCCTTTTTTGAAGCCTATTAGAGCCTCTGGCTCTAATCAGGTGATTAAAAAAAAAAAAAAAAACCCACTCGGTGACAGCGCCAGGCTGCTGACTCACTCACTGCTAAACTGACTGAGCAGTGAGGAGAGGCGGCATAGGCAGAGCTTGGTTTGCAACGCCACCCCACCCTACACCAATGGACAGGTGAGGCACAGTCCAGCCCCCCTCCGCCCGACCCGCCATTTTCAGCCATAGGGCGGCCGCGCTGGACATCTCCCAGCCTAAAGATGGAGGCAGCCACAGACAGTGTGTGAACTGTGTGTGTCATAGTCAGACAGACAGAGTGACACTGCGGATGCGCCCCCCCAGATGTTGCGCCCGGTGCGGCCCGCCCCCCCTGCACCCCCCACGCTACGCCACTGGGTGGGGTAAAACCTAAGTTGTGCTTTAAAGTAAATATTTACTGCCCCTGATGCCCAATAATGTGAGGAAATCCTCAGCAGTGTCTTTCAAAACGACTTCTGGGAGTGTCAATTTTCTGTGTTCCCTGAAAAACTCAATGGTTTTCCCGCCATACAATGTCCTGTACAATACTATTTGGCAATCATGCAGCATAAGAACCAATCAGCTCACTAGATTTCTGGCAGGATCAACAAGTATTTGTGAGTTCTTATAGAACAGATCAAATTAAATACTTGCAATGGTATCTTTAACAAACCGCAAGGGAGCAAATGAGACAAATTAATGGTTTGGGATCACCTATCCTTTAACTCAGGGAATCCTCAAACTACGGCCCTCCAGCTGTTGTGGAACTACACATCCCATGAGGCATTGCAAAACTCTGCCATTCACAGACATGACTAGGCATGATGGGAATTGTAGTTCCTGAACAACTGGAGGGCCATAGTTTGAAGACCCCCTGCTTTAACTGCTATTCATCGACCCGCAAAAACGCACGCATAATAAACGATCCCCCTCTGGGTGCTGTACCCATCTTTTACCAGCAGATGGAGACAAAGCTCCATTATGTAATGATTCTGTAGCTCAGTAAGGCTGCATGTGTATTCCAGCTCAGCAATGTGTCTCCAGACTGGCCCCTATAGCACATCCCTTGGGGTGCCAAAGTCTTGCAGAAAAGATTTCTGTTTCTCGCAGTGATGGTCAGTAAATTACAGAAGTGTTGTTGAGTAAAGTAGGTTTGCTGAAATGTTAGAGAAGTGCATCTGGCTGCTGGTGGTGGTGGGGGGAGTACAGATGGTAGAAGATTCTTACAGTTGTCGGATTCGGAGATGGGGATTCCAGAAATATTAGGACACAGAAAAAAAGGAGAGGACCCCCCAAGTGGGACTTTATAGGCAGAAAAGAAATGAAGTATCAGAAGTATAAAAACAATACATTTATTTCACATAGTAAAAGTGACAAATTCACACAACAGAAAATAAAACATATGACCAATCATCTGTACGAGTACATGTGTACCATAGGTTCATTGAGGGAACCATGAATGCCAACATGTACTGTGACATACTGAAGCAGAGCATGATCCCCTCCCTTCAGAGACTGGGGGGCAGGGCAATATTCCAACATAACGACCCCAAATACACCTTCAAGACGACCACTGCCTTGCTAAAGAAGCTGAGGGTAAAGGTGATGGACTGGCCAAGCATGTCTCCAGACCTAAACCCTATTGAGCATCTGTGGGGATCCTCAAACGGAAGGTGGAGGAGCGCAAGGTCTCTAACATCCACCAGCACTGTGATGTCATCATGGAGGAGGGGAAGAGGACTCCAGTGACAACCTGTGAAGCTCTGGTGAACTCCATGCCCAAGAGGGTTAAGGCAGTGCTGGAAAATAATGGCGGCCACACAAAATATTGACACTTTGGGCCCAATTTGGACATTGTCACTTAGGGGTGTACTCACTTTGGTTGCCAGCGGTTTAGACATTAATGGCTTATTTTGAGGGGACAGTAAATTTACACTGTTATACAAGCTGTGCACTCACTACTTTACATTGTAGCAAAGTCTCATTTCTTCAGTGTTGTCACATGGAAAGATAGAATAAAATATTTACAAAAATGTGAGGGGTGTACTAATTTTTGTGAGATACTGTATGTATATATATATATATTTTTTTTTTTTTCCTCAATAACCACAAAGTATAGAAATCCTTGTTTGTGCCTTTGTAAACCCAGGTATTACCTTGCAAAATAGCAGTGACATCATCATTGTGCTGTACCTAGCCTGTGCAAAGAGCAGAGCTGTGGGAGGGGTCCAGCAGGTTCCACCTACTGCAGCAAACTACAGGAGGGGGCAGAGACAAGATAAGTCCCCCTGTACAAGAAGAGAGAGCAGTGGGAGGGATCCAGCAGACCCCATCCACTACAGGTTGCCTGTAGAAAACTATATGGGGCGGGGGCGAGACAAGACTAGTCATTTTGCACAAAGAGAGAGAGCAGAGCTGTGGGAGGGGCCCAGAAAGCTCCGCCCACTATACAAAAATACAGGAGGGGTGGAGACAAAACCAGCCCCCCTGCATAACGAGAGAGAGCAAAGCTGTTTTAGCTCCACCCACTGCAGAAAATTTCAGCAGGGGGCAGAGAAGACCAGTTCCCCTGCACAAGGAGAGAGCAGAGCTGTAGGAGGGACCCAGAAAGCTCCACCCACTACAGAAAAATACAGGAGGGGTGGAGACAAGACCAGTCACCCTGCAAAAGGAGAAGAAGAGCTGTGGGAGGGGCCCAGCAGACTCCACCCACTACAGGCTGCCTGCAAAAAAACTACAGGAGGGGGCAGAGACAAGACCAGTTCCCCTGCACAAGGAGAGAGAGCAGTGCTGTGGGAGGGGCCCAGTAGGCTACACCCACTACAGGAGGGGGCAGAGACAAAACCAGTCACCGTGTACAAGGAGAAGGAGAAAAGATGTAGGAGGGACCAGCAGGCTCCACCCACTACAGAAAAACCCAGGAGGGGGCGGAGGAAAGACCAGTCGCCCTGCTCAAGGAGGGAGAGCAGTGCCCGGTAGGCTACACAAACTACAGGAGGGGGCAGAGACAAAACCAATCACCGTGCACAAGGAGAAGAAGAAAATCTGTGGGAGGGGCTTAAAAGACTCCACCCACTACAGGCTGCCTTCATAAAACTACAGGAGGGGCGGAGACAAGACCAGTCACCCTGCACATAGAGAAGGAGAAGAGCTGTGGGAGGGACCAGCAGGCTCCACCCACTACAGGCTGCCTTCCTAAAACTACAGGAGGGGTGGAGACAAGACCAGTCACCCTGCACAAGGAGAAGGAGAAAAGCTGTGGGAGGGGCTTAGCAGACTCCACCCACTACAGGCTGCCTTCATAAAACTACAGGAGGGGCAGGGACAAGACCAGTCACCCTGCACATAGAGAAGGAGAAGAGCTGTGGGAGGGACCAGCAGGCTCCACCCACTACAGGCTGCCTTCCTAAAACTACAGGAGGGGTGGAGACAAGACCAGTCACCCTGCACAAGGAGAAGGAGAAAAGCTGTGGGAGGGGCTTAGCAGACTCCACCCACTACAGGCTGCCTTCATAAAACTACAGGAGGGGCGGAGACAAGACCAGTCACCCTGCACATAGAGAAGGAGAAGAGCTGTGGGAGGGACCAGCAGGCTCCACCCACTACAGAAAAACCCAGGAGGGGGCAGAGATAAGAACAGTCCCCCTGCTCAAGGATAGAGAGAAGAGCTGTGGGAGGGGCCCAGCAGGCTCCATCCACTACAGAAAACTACAGCAGGGGACAGAGATAAAACCAATTTCCCTGCACAAGGAGAGAGGGCAGAGCTGTGGGAGGGGCCCATCAGACTCCTCCCACTACATGCTGCCTGCAAAAAACTGCAGGAGGGGGTCGAGACAAGACAAGTCCCCTTGCACAAGGTGAGAGAGCAGAGCTGTGGGAGGGGGCCTGGCAGGCTCCACCTACTACAGAACACTTCAGGGGGGGCGGAGACAAGACCAGTCCCCCTGCACAAGGAGAGATGGCAGCAGTGAGCGGTCTTTTTTACAGGAAGTCTCACACTGGATGAAAGAAATACACACAAGTCACATGACGGATGAATTTATTACCCCGGAGTTCTGATTTAATATAGAGCGTCAGCAATGGGTGCAGAACCAGAGAAGAGGTAAAACAAAGCCGATGAAACAGACGTTCCCTGGCAGACAAGGGACAACTATAAGATTTATTTCGGGATGGATCGGCGTCCTCCTTCACCGAAACAGCCGCTAGAAAAACCCAATTACCGGGCTGCTCGCTGCGCTTGTTTGTAATCTGTCAGAGAACCGTCAGTCGCGCCGAGCGTTTTGTGAAAACAAGTCTGATATCCTGACAAGCACTCGCTAAAGCAATTAAATATTATTCCTGCCAGGAAGGCCGAGTAATTGCGTGTATGAAAGGCGCATAGACGACGTCTCTGTACATCTCCTTCTGTCTGGACACATCAACTGAACTCAACACAAGTGGAATGGACGGATCCTGTGGTCTCTGCCGGAGGTGTATATGACCACAGAGGGGCCACGTTGGGGGGAGGGGGGGGGGTGTCTGGTGTTGCTGCGATCAGAGATGGGTGAAGCTTCTGTTGCATCATGTGATCAGGGATGGGAGAAGGGGTAGGCAGGAGGGGCGACTGCCCTGGGCCCTGTGGTATCATGTGAGCTGGGGTGGGGGGGGGAGGATGCTGCCAGGGGATTGGGGATGGGGATTGGTGTTGGGAAGGGGAATTTGGGGGACAACAGGGGGTAAGAAATGTTTTAGGCAGGGAAATTTGGGGGTGTGTAAGTGGTGATTTGGGGGGATTTGTGTTGGGAGGGGAGGGGTATGGGAGGAGGATTTGTGTTAGGAGAAGGGATTTGGGGGGTTTGTACCAGAAGAGGTCATATGGTAGAGGGTGGAGAGAATTTGTGCTTGAAGGGGGTATTCTTTTTTTTTTTTTTGGGGGGGGGGGGGTATTTGTGCTAGGATGAGAAAATTAGAGGGGGGAGATTTTAAGCTGGGAGCATAAACTTTGTGGGGGAAAGTTATACTATGAGGGGGGATGGGGAAGGGATTTGTGCTGGAAGGGGGGCTTTGGAGTGGGGGGGGGGGAATTGTGCTCGGGAGAGAAGTTTGGGGGTAGAGTGCTATAGGGATTAGGGGAGAGAAAGGATTTGATTGAGGAAGGGGGGGACGGGGGGCAAGGATTTTTACTGGGAGGGGGATTTGTACTGGGAGAAGGGGGAATTTATACTTAGGGGGTAAACATGCAGATTAGTGCTCAACTTTTTTTTTTTGGGGAGGGGGGGGATTTTTGCTGACACATAATACGCATACATCTTAGGGGGAGTGCAATTTGGCATGTTTGCCCTGGGGCTCTAAATGACCGTTTCAGAGCACTACATGGGATCCATCCTTTTTCCTGGTTCAATTGTGGCTTCTCCACTTCGTATGTAATGCAGAGCCAGGACAAGGGGTAGGCAGAAGGGAGAGCTGCCCTGGGCACAGCAGAGCAAGGGGGCAGAGAATTAACACAGGGCAGTACACAAATTCTACAAGATGCATTAGCGGGGGGGGGGCAGTTCCGCATCCCTGCCCTGGGTGCTGGATAAACCTGTCCCAGTACTGACGTCATAGATGGGCTGGTTGACACCTATGGAGGAGGGGGGCAGGGTCAAGTCCACCTACCTTCAGCACCAACTTACCTGCAGAGATAACAATGGTGATCCACCAAAATTGCCCAGAAAAATTGAAACTGAATTCGGCTCTCCTGGAAGATGTAGAGGTAAGACAATCCTTTGAGGATTTTTTTCAGGCACAGGTTTCTATTCTGGACTTTTGCAGCAGTAAGTCAGAGTGGTGGGAGCTTGTGAAACAAAGGGCGATTGGACTTTTCAAGGCCATAAGTAAGAAGAAGCAGCTTGGTATGTATATTGCCTACCAGCATTTGCGGAGGAAGCTTGATCGTCTTGTCTCGTATGGAGGAGATCCAGGGGAGATCTCGGAGGTAAAGCTTCTTCTTAGGAAGTGTCAATACGACCGGCATGCCTCCTTGGTTCTGGAGAGAGATTATGGGAAATATCACTCGCCTGATCCTTACCAGAACTGTAAGCAAGGCATAGCAGTTAAGACGGTCATAGGTCTGAGGGATAGTACGGGTTCCCTGGTGAAGTCCAGATCAGGGATCCTGGAGATCTTCAGGTCATATTACGCAGACCTTCTGGGAAGAAAGGACCTTAGTCGGGACAGGATGGAAAGCTTTCTGGATTCTACTCCAGGATTGGGAAATGATACATTGCCTTTGATGGATTTGACAGAACCAATTTCAGCGGATGAGGTAGTTCGTGCTATAGAGAAGCTGGCTACCAAAAAGTCGCCTGGGCCAGATGGGTTGACAGCTGAATTTTACAATTGTTTTAAGTCCATTCTGGCTCCCTTTTTAGCGGAGGTTTATAACAGCTGTTTAGAAGAGGGTTCTCTCCCTCCCTCCATGAGGCAATCCGCTGTGATTCTTCTGTCAAAAGGTAAAGACCCCTCAATAATTGAGAACTGGCGCCCCATCAGTCTTCTCAATGTTGATAGAAAGATCTTGGCGAAGATTCTTTTTTGGTGCTTGTCGTCAGTAGCAGGCGATTTGTTGTCCAATCATCAGCACTGCTCGGTCCAGGGCAGAAGTACCTTTTCAGCAATTTTAGCTGTCCGGGAGGCTTTGGAGCGATGCAGGGCTGCTGGATGGAGAAAGTACTTGCTGGCAGTGGATCAGGCGAAGGCTTTTGATCGAGTCAATCATGAGTACCTGTATTTGCTACTTGGTAGATACGGCCTGCAGGGGAGGTTTATAGATTGGCTGAAAACATTATATAAAGGGGCTGAGAGCTTCCCACTTGTTAATGGTTGGGTTGGACGGCCTTTTGAGGTTGGCTCTGGTGTGCGCCAGGGGTGTCCTTTGAGCCCCCTGCTATATGTATTCGCAATTGACCCCTTCATAAGAAGGTTAGAGAGTGGATCGTTGTGTGGGGTGCCTTTGGGCATTGCTGGTGTGCCGCCTTTGAAGGTCGTGGCCTATGCCGATGATGTGTCTGTTATTATCTCTGGGATGGAGGAGGCGCAGGAGGTGGTCTCTGTGATAGAGCAGTACACGGAGGCTTCTGGCTCTAAAATCAATCATGAAAAGAGTGAAGTTTTCTGGATGGGTGAGGAGAGTGAAAGCTTTGAACTTCCGGATGCCTTCCCAAAGCCCCAGCAGGAAATTAAAGTGTTGGGCATCAAATTTGGTCCTGGTGACTATGGTCATCGAAATTGGGAAAGCAGGTTGTTGAATGCCAATGCCAAAGTAGCAAGCTGGAAGAAATGGAAACTTTCCTTGAGGGAAAGGGTTGATTTGATTAAAACTTACCTGATCCCAATCTTTTTATATGTCAGCTTTGTCTGTATCTTGCCGGAATCTCTCTATGCAAGGGTGTACAGCTGCTTTTTCCAACTGTTATGGGGAAATAGGCTGAACCTGATCAAACGCAATGTAACTTACCTGTCCAGGCGGGAGGGTGGTCTAGGAATGGTCAACCCTATAGTTTTATTTTCTCTGCTCTTTTTAAAATACAATCTTGGTAATATGTTAGCAGAGACCCCGCCGGGATGGGTGGGTATTTTTCAATCTTGGTTGAGGCCTTTTCTGCGATGCTAGGAAGATGGCGGGCCAGTGAAAAGTCTGAGAGTCCGACATGGCAAGCTTCCGGCTTATGTTGCCCTGTGTCTGAAAATACTTCGGCAGTCGCAGGTGACAGTGGGGGATATCAAGTCCCTCCCCAGGAAGCTTCTGGAGAAGAGGATTTTGGGCTCTGCTTTCAGTGTGTCACTGACCTTAAGGGATTGCCCAGGCCCCGTAATGAGGGAGGGGTTGCGTTTAATTAACTTGGGAAGAATCCCTTTAAAGTTTAGGGATCAAGCCTGGCTCGCTTTCCATGGAAGGCTCTATGTGAGAGGGAACCTGAAGCATCGCCCTGTGGATGATCGGGATTGTCCTAGAGCGGAGTGTGTTGGTAAAGTGGAGTCTATGGACCACTTTTTGCTCCAGTGTCCCTTTAACATAGAGGTGTAGAAAAGGGTGGGGAGGGCTCTAGGCATCCCCTTTCTCTATCGCATGAGTTATGCGGAGTGGGTGTACGGGGCATTCCCGACTCACTGGGATTTTGATTTGGATACACTTTTTCTAGTTAGTAACGTTGTCCGTTACTTCACGTGGAATGCACGGTGCCAGATTACCCTGCGGAAGAAAGTCCTCCCTGTCGAGGTGGTGGTGTACGATATTCTGGGTGAGGTTGGGAAGATTCGGGGTCTTGAGAAGGGCAGGGAGCCTCGAGCGGTCTGGATAAGGGCGTGGAGGAATATCAGACCTGCTTTTGGTGAACTGTCCATCTCTGGGTAAAAAGCTTTCTTCCTATGCTATTTCTTTCACGCCCTTAGCTTTTGTTGGTTAATATCTTCATTTTGAAGAAGGGCTGCATGCATAATGGGAGTGGTTTTGTTTCTTGACCTCGCAGGTTTGATGTCTGGTGTGGTGGTGTGAGTCCTACTAAGATTATTTTCTCCGGTAATGAGAGTTTCATGATGTGAGTTTTGCTTTTGCTGTAAAGGCAGTCTTTATTTGAGAGCAGAACTTGCTATGTATTTTTTCCCTTTTCATGTATATCTGTATATATTTATTTATGTATATTGATTTTATGCTTATTGATTGCAAGACTTTTAATAAACAAAAATTGGGAAGAATGTTCCTTACATTGGTGGTCAGTGGGAAGAATGTTCCTTACATTGGTGGTCAGAGGGAAGAATGCTCCTTACATTGGTGGTCAATGGGAAGATTGTCCCTTACATTGGAGGTCAGTGGGAAGAATGTCCCTTACATTGGTGATCAGTGGGAAGAATGTCCCTTACATTGGTGGTCAGTGGGAAGAATGTTCCTTACATTGGGGGTCAGTGGGAAGAATGCTCCTTATATTGGAGGTCAGTGGGAAGAATGTTCCTTACACTGGAGGTTTCAATGCAGAATGACCAGCGTGCCCTCTTTCAATGCAGAATGACCAGCGTGCCCCCTTTCAATGCAGAGAGATCAGCGTGCCCCTTTCAATGCAGAATGACCAGCGTGCCCCCCTTCAATGCAGAGAGATCATCGTGCCCCCTTTCAATGCAGACAGACCAGCGTGCCCCCTTTCAATGCAGAGAGATCAGCGTGCCCCTTTCAATGCAGAATGACCATGACCAGCATGTCCCTTTTCAATGCAGAATGACCAGCGGGCCCCCTTTCAATGCAGAATGACCAGCGTGCCCCCATTCAATGCAGAGAGACCAGCGTGCCCCCTTTCAATGCAGAGAGACCAGCGTGCCCCCTTTTAATGCAGAATGACCAGTGTGCCCCCTCTCAATGCAGAGAGACCAGCGTGCCCCCTTTCAATGCAGAATGACCAGCGTGCCCCCTTTCAATGCAGAATGACCAGCGTGCCCCCTTTCAATGCAGAGAGATCAGCGTGCCCCTTTCAATACATAATGACCAGCGTGCCCCCCTTCAATGCAGAGAGATCATCGTGCCCCCTTTCAATGCAGACAGACCAGCATGCCCCCTTCAATGCAGAGAGACTTACCTGCAGTGGTGGCTTCTTCTCAGTTCCCCGCGTCTCCTCGAGTCCTCCCGCATCCTCCTCGGCCAATGGCATGCGTTCGCCTTTCGGCTAATCAGGAAGCAGGTCTCGGACCCGCTTCCTGATTGACCAGGAGGAGGATCCGTGTGACAATAGCAAATTTTCATTCGCTATTGTCACACAATGGGTGGGCTTGGGGCGCACTGCTCTGCGCCCTGGGTCCACCCTTTTTTGAAGCCAATTAGAGCCTCTGGCTCTAATCAGGTGATTAAAAAAAAACCCACTCTGTAACAGCACCAGGCTGCTGACACACTCGCTGCTAAAATGACTGAGCAGTGAAGAGAGGCGGCATAGGCAGGGCTTGGCTTTCAACGCTACTCCACCCTACACCAATGCACAGGTGAGGCACAGTCCAGCCCCGCCCCGACCCGCCATTTTCAGCCATAGGGCGGCCGCGCTGGACATATCCCAGCCTAAAGATGGAGGCAGCCCCAGACAGTGTGTGAGCTATGTATGTCAGAGTCAGACAGACAGAGTGACACTGAGGATGCGCCCCCCCCAGATGTTGCGCCCGGTGCGGCCGCCCCCCCCTGCACCCCCCACGCTACGCCACTGCTACTAGCCGGGAATGGAGGCGGAGCTCTATCTGACTTGCTGCAGCTTCTAATGCACATGGTGAGAAGCTCACAGTGTGCGGTGAAATCAGAGAAAGCCGTTTCAGTCCAGAAGAGGAGTTGATAAATCTGTGCAAGACTGAAGGGGGGGAGGGGGGGCGAGGGTCGGATGTAATAAAGAAGTCTTATGTACATCTATCCCCTGTGCTAGGTAAGATAAGAAAACATCTGAGTGGAGTGCTCCTTTAACATCACATGACATGGGTTGAGGATCTGCAGAGCGCTGTCCACATGTGATTAGAAGAATTAGTGAACTAATGCTTTCCAAACTGTTTATGTTGATGCTCAGAGACGGGGTCGCCCCCCCCCCCCCCATCATGCTAATTAATGGCATGGAAAATAAGCAGAGGCAGGATTAATTGGGCGTGAAGGAAGCGGGCTGGGAAGTGTCAGGATGGGAAGGATAACCCATTTTCCCCGGCTAATGACAGGCTGGTTATGTTATTAATACGCAGATAATTAGATTAGCGCTCTCATTTAAGGCAGCAGATGCCGCCGACCGCTAGAATAGTTTTCTGGGAAGACAAAGCTTCCTTTAATGAACTCCCAACTCCGCCTGATGGAGAGTCCATGCTGCAGCTCATCGACTTTTCATGTTCATGGAGCCGGGGACTGGCAGGCTGTGCTGGAATATGTAGTTCCCCCCCCACATCTGGAGCTCACTTACAGCGCCTCGAAAAAGTATTCACACCCCTTGAAATTTTCCACATTTTGTCATGTCACAACCAAAAACGTAAATGTATTTGATTAGGATTTTTATGTGATAGACCGACACAAAGTGGCCATAATTGTGAAGTGGAAGGAAAATGATAAATAAATCTGTGAAAAATGTGACTGCATTTGTATTCACCCCCCTTTACTCTGATACCCCTAACTAAAATCTAGTGGAACCAATTGCCTTCAGAAGTCACCTAATTAGTAAATAGAGTCCACCTCTGTCTAATTTAATCTCAGTATAAATACAGCTGTTCTTTGAAGAACTCAGAGGTTTGTTAGAGAACCTTAGTGAACAAAGGCCAAGGAACACACCAGACAGGTCAGGGATAAAGTTGTGGAGAAGGTTAAAGCAAAGTTAGGTTATAAAAAAATCTCCCAAGCTTTGAAAATCTCACAGAGCGCTGTTCAATCCATCATCGGAAAATGGAAAGAGTATCGCCAGGGCTGTCATCAGGGGGGGCAGCCCATACACACTTAGGGGGCCCTGGCATCACTAGGGGCCCAGACGCCCTGTTGTCCCAAGCTGCAGGAGGGATGTCTTTTTGCTGAAATTGGATGTGTTTTTTTTTCTATATTGGGCTGTCTCTTTTATGGAGGGGCTGTCTCTTTGACAAAGGGGCTGTCTCTTTGCTGGACTGGGCTGTCTTTTTACTGGATTGGACTGTCTTTTTTGCTGGATTGGGCTGTCTCTTCAATGAAGGGGTTGTCTCTTTGATGGAGGGGCTGTCTCTTTGATGGACTGAACTGTCTTTTTGCTAGAGGGGGAAGTCTCTTTGCTGAATTGGGATATCTCTTTGCTGAATGTATGGAGTTATCTCTTTGCTGGATTGAAATGAAATGGCCATGTGAAGGAAAGTAGGGTAAAAATTTTACCCCCCTGTGAAATGGGCATTTAAAAAGAGGTGAAATGTTGTGGTGGAAGGCTTCATATATTTTGGCCAAAATATAATTGCTTACTGTTAAATCTTGAAAGCACTGAGGACTTGGAATACACTCTTCATTTTCATATGTTAAGTTGTAGGAGTTGGTAAGTAAAAGTGTGTGCACTAAAGGACTTGGTGACATGGCCATTGGGCCCTGGGGAATATTGGTGGTCAGGCCTGGGGGGGCCCCGGCCTAAAGCTGTATTGGGGGCCTCAAAATTTCTGATGGCTGCCCTGAGTATGGCACAACTGCAAACCTACCCAGACATGGCCGTTCACCTAAAATGACCGGCCGGGCAAGGAGAGCATTCATCAGAGAAGCAGCCAAGAGGCCCATGGGAACTCTGGAGGAGCTGCAGAGATCCACAGCTCAGGTGGGAGAATCTGTCCACAGGACAACTATTAGTCGTGCGCTCCACAAATCTGCCCTTTATGGAAGAGTGGCAAGAAGAAAGCCATTGGTGAAAGAAAGCCATAAGAAGTCCAGTTTGCAGTTTGGGAGAAGCCATGTGTGGCGGAAAACTAACACTGCACATCACCCTGAACACACCATCCCCACTGTGAAACATGGTGGTGGCAGCATCATGTTGCAGGGATGCTTTTCTTCAGCAGGGACAGGGAAGCTGGTCAGAGTTGATGGGAAGATGAATGGAGCCAAATACAGGGCAATCTTAGAAGAAAACTTGTTAGAGTCTGCAAAAGACTTGAGACTGGGGCGGAGGTTGACCTTCCAGCAGGACAACGACCCGAAACGTCCAGCCAGAGCTACAATGGAATGGTTTACATCAAAGCGTATTCATGTGTTAGAATGGTCCAGTCACAGTGCAGACCTAAATCACATTGAGAATCTGTGGCAAGACTTGAAAATTGCTGTTCACAGACGCTCTCCATCCAATCTGACAGAGCTTGAGATATTCTGCAAAGAAGAATGGGCAAAAATGTCCTCTCTAGATGTGCAAAGCTTTGCGCAAAAGTTATCACGTCTACTAACTATGGGAAAGATTATGTCATTTTTATTGTTTTTTTTTTTTAACTAGTAATGGCGGCGATCTGCGATTTTTTATTTTTTTTTTGCGAGACTGCGACATTGCCCCTGACTGACATTTCTGACACTTTTGGGGGGACCAATGACATTACTACTGTAATCAGTGATACAAATATGCACTGTCACTGTACTAATGACACTGGCAGGGGAATGGGTTAACACTATGGATGATCAAGGGGCTAAATGTGTGCTTAGGGATGTGTTTCTAACTGTGGGGAGGCGTGGCTTGTGGAATGATCATAGAGACATGTGATCCTATATAGTGTATAGTGTCTACAACAGCCGACTGTCCTTCTCTCTCAGCGGGGAACGATCGTGGGTGTCAGGCGGGAATCGGAGCCGCCTGCCAGCTGCATCAGCTTCCCTGCTGACAAGCGGGGGCCGGAGCGCGCCGCCGGCGACGCGCGCTTGCCCGCCCCCTATCTGCCTGCGCGAGACTGACGTATACCTACAGCGGTTTGCACAGGAGCGGCAGGCAGTTGTAAAGTGGTTAATGCCAGAAATGACTTACTAGCCATTGGAACGCACGCACATCGGATCTTCCGGGTGTCCGTGGTTAGCAAGAATTCCAAGTGAACTTGTCGCTGCCTGGGTGAGTGGCCTGAGCGACCACTTTTGCCATTAAGCACGTACTGGGGACAGCAGGAGGACCTGACCCTTGGAACCCACCCAGAGGAGCATCTGAGGCATACTAAGGTATGGTGGGCCCACATGGCACTACTAATCAACCTACTCTAGTACTAAATGCATAACATCCCCTAGCACTGGTAAGGGTTTGGTGACTGTGGGTTGCCATTGGGTTTTTTTTATTGCTTACATGCTAATGATGTCCGTGGGGGGGGGGGGGGTAGACGACTGACCAGTGTGGGAGTTCCTGGCTGCTCTGCTGCACTATCCAGTGGCGTAGCGTGGGGGGTGCAGGGGGGGCCGGCCGCACCGGGCGCAACATCTGGGGGGGCGCATGTGCAGTGTCACTCTGTCTGTCTGACTTTGACATACACAGTTCACACACTGTCTGCGGCTGCCTCCATCTGTAGGCTGGGAGATGTCCAGCGCGGCCGCCCTATGGCTGAAAATGGCGGGTCGGGGCGGGGCTGGACTGTGCCTCACCTGTCCATTGGTGTAGGGTGGGGTGGCGTTGCAAGCCAAGCCCCGCCTATGCCGCCTCTCCTCACTGCTCAGTCAGTTTAGCAGCGAGTGAGTCAGCAGCCTGGCGCTGGTCTGTCTGCATTGAAAGGGGGCACGATGATCTCTCTGCATTGAAGGGGGGCATGCTGGTCATTATGCATTAAAAGGGGGCACGCTGGTCATTCTGCATTGAAAGGGGGCACGCTGGTCATTCTGCATTGAAAGGGGGCATGCTGGTCTCTCTGCATTGAAAGGGGGCATGCTGGTCATTCTGCATTGAAAGGGGGCACGCTGGTCTCTCTGCATTGAAAGGGGGCATGCTGGTCATTCTGCATTGAAAGGGGGCACGCTGGTCTCTCTGCATTGAAAGGGGGCACGCTGGTCTCTCTGCATTGAAAGGGGGCACGCTGGTCTCTCTGCATTGAAAGGGGGCACGCTGGTCATTCAAACTTGTATTTAGATGCATTTTACTTTAATTACATCAGTATTTTCATAACAAACAATACATGTGCTTAGGGGGTAAGGGTTTCTTTAACTAATCTAGTGGAATAGACTCGAGTGCTAAAATCCCGCGAGTTAGGGAGCGCAAATTACTTGCCCTGCCCCGGGTGCTGACAACCCACGCTACGCCACTGGCACTATCTAAATGTGTAGTAGGTCATTTGTGATTGTGGCTCTGATGAAGAGGGTTCTCCCTTGAAACGAAACGCATCAGCCCTACCAGTACAGATGCCTCCAGTCCTTCTGTAGCAATTACATTGTCCTTGTCCTGGAGGTCACCTGACTGAATCAGGATTTTATATGCGTATTTACATCATGTGTTTGTAAGCATGCTGTATGACACTCTTTTTTTCTCTTCAATAAAGGTTTTATGATATTACACTAGGTCGGTAAGCCCTTCTCTTGTTTTTGTTGTTTTCTAGGTAACAGTGCATGTCAGAGCACAAACCAAGCCATGAAGTCCAAGGAATTGTCTGTAGACCTCTGAGACAGGATTGTATAAAGGCACAGATCGGGGGAAGGGCACAGAAACATTTCTGCAGTATTTAAGGTCCCAATGAGCACAGTGGCCTCCATCATCCATGAATGGAAGAAGTTTAGAAACTTCAGGACGCCTCCTAGAGCGGGCCGCCTGGCCAAACTCAGCGAGGGCCTTAGTCAGGGAGGTGACCAAGAACCCGATGGTCACTCTGTGGAGAGAGGAGAGCCTTCCAGAAGAACAACCATCTCTGCAGCACTCCACCAATCAGGCCTGTATGGGTGTGGCCAGACGGAAGCCACTCCTCAGTAAAAGGCACATGACAGCCCGTCTCGAGTTTACCAAAAGGCACCTGATGAACTCTCAGACCATGAGAAACAAAATTCACTGGTCTAATGAAACAAAAATTGAACTCTTTGACCTGAATGGCAAGCATCATGTCTGGAGGAAACCAGGCACCGCCCATCACCTGGCCAATACCATCCCTACTGTGAAGCATCCTGATGGCAGCATCGTGCTGTGGGGATATTTTTTTAGCGGCAGGAACTGGGAGACTAGTCAGGATTGAGGGAAAGATGAATGCAGCAATGTACAGAGACATCCTTGAAAACCTGCTCAAGAGCACTCTGGACCTCATACTGGGGTGAAGGTTCATCATCCAACAGGACAACGACCCTAAGCACACAGCCAAGATAACAAAGGAGTGGCTACGGGACAACTCTGTGAATGTGCTGGAAAATAATGGCGGCCACACAAAATATTGACATTTTGGGCCCAATTTGGACTCAGGGGTGTACTGACTTTTGTTGCCAGCGGTTTAGACATTAATGGCTGTGTGTTGAGTTATTTTGAGGGGACAGTAAATTTACACTGTTATACAAGCTGTACACTCACTACTTTACATTGTAGCAAAGTCTCATTTCTTCAGTGTTGTCATATGAAAAGATAGAATAAAATATTTACAGAAATGTGAGGGGTGTACTTACTTTTGTGAGATACTGTGTATATATATATATATATTTTTTTTTCTTTTTGCCCCTACATGCACTGGAAGCCATGTTGGTGACGGAGACAGTCCTGATTGTTCCTCAGCAATGAAAGTGAATTCCATTTTGTTTCAATAATCTGACATCTCACGGTGTAACTCCGACCAGCTGCCTCCGCTGAATGGGGGGACGACAATCCCTGCGCGCTCTCCGCCATAAATCTCTCCCTTTAAGAGCCTCAGTAGAGCCCTTCCATTTTCCCAATTCATTCGGTGCGAAGGGGAAAAATGGTTTCGGCGGGCCGCTTTCAATCGACGTGTTGACAAACGACCCTCAGCAGCTGCTTCTGTTGAATTGCAGTCGGGTGATTGATATGAGAATCCCCCATCGCAGCCAATAAATAAATCAGTTGGTAATTAGGTGGAGTGTTGCTGAGGGAAAGATTCAGGTGGAAATTAAAATGGATCACTTGGGGGGGCAATAAATCTCTGATACGATTTGCGGTTGGAAAGCACCCAAGTGACTGAGGTCATTTATAAAAACAACCAGCAATGGAGATACCTGCCAGGTTAACCCTTTCACTCTGGAAAGAAGACGGTTTTTGGCTGTTTAGAGGATCTTCAGTCACATTTTATTATTGAAAATTGAATTTCAGACAAAACCTCTCTGTTTAGTTCTGGGGAGAGCATGGAAGGGTTAGGACCTCTGTTGGCTTTTGTTGCATAAGAACAATTCAGTGCATGATAAGAGTGCAAGAGCTCTTTCACACGGGCAGCCATGGGGTGGTAAAAATAGGTGCCTGAGCCATGGTTTTACCCTCCCTCCCCCATCAACCACCCACCTGAATTCTAACATTAAAGGCTGACAGGGCTGTACACATGCCACAGCCGCAATGCTTTGCTTTGTGCCAGCAGCAATTTTAACCTCTTCATGAATAAGCCTTTTTTCGTACACTTGTTGCCTACAAGGTAAAACTAGAGATGGGCTCATAGGTGTGCGCAGCCTATTGCATTAGGGTGTGCACCCCAAAGTTTAAATACACATGCATGTGTTTGCTTACATGTACATGGCCCCGATACATTACTCTCCCTGCTGGCAAAGTGAAATAGAAGTGTGTGGCACTTCTCTTATGGCAGAGCAGGTCCGAGGGAGATCTTTCCCATCTCCTCACTGGCAAACAGAGCGATAATGCTAATGTGCCCTCTGTGATTAGGGTGTGCCCAGGCACACCCGGCCCACCCTGTGCGCACGCCTATGGATGGGCTAATGTGTTTGAGTCCCCACGAGCCCGATCCCGCCAGGAAGCCGACACTGCACTCCGCTAATAACAGGCTGTGAGACATTTCCTGATTTGTGCAACTGCGGACCAGGAAATGTCTCACTGCCTGTGATTAGCGGAGCGCAGTGTCGGCTTCCTGGCGGGATCGGGCTCGTGGGGACTCAAACACCCCCGAGCCCATCTCTACGTAAAATCAGAATTTTTGCTAGAAAATCAATTAGAACCCCAAACATTATATATATATATATACTTTGTGTGTGTGTATGTGTATATATAGATATATATATATATATATGTATATACAGTATATATATATATATATATATATATATATATATATATATATATATATATATATACATACACACACAGTATCTCACAATAATAAGTACACCCCTCACATTTTTGAAAAAAATGTATTCTTTCTTTTCATGTGACAACACTGAAGAAATGACACTTTGCTACAATGTAAAGTAGTGAGTGTACAGCTTGTATAACAGTGTAAATTTACTGTCCCCTCAAAATAACTCAACACACAGCCATTAATGTCTAAACCGCTGGCAACAAATGTGAGTACACCCCTAAGTGACAATGTCCAAATTGGGCCCAAAGTGTCAATATTTTGTGTGGCCACCATTATTTTCCAGCACTGCCTTAACCCTCTTGGGCATGGAGGTCACCAGAGCTTCACAGGTTGCCACTGGAGTCCTCTTCCCCTCCTCCATGATGACATCACAGAGCTGGTGGATGTTAGAGACCTTCCCCTCCTCCATCTTCCGTTTGAGGATCCCCCACAGATGCTCAATAGGGTTTAGGTCTGGAGGCATGCTTGGCCAGTCCATCACCTTTACCCTCAGCTTCTTTAGCAAGGCAGTGGTCGTCTTGGAGGTGTTTGGGGTCGTTATGTTGGAATATTGCCCTGCCCCCCAGTCTCTAAAGGGAGGGGATCATGCTCTGCTTCAGTATGTCACAGTACATGTTGGCATTCATGGTTCCCTCAATGAACTGTAGCTCCCCAGTGGCCGCAGCACTCATGCATCCCCAGACCATGACACTCCCACCACCATGACTGACTGTAGGCAAGACACACTTGTCTTTGTACTCCTCACCTGGTTGGTTAATGCAATGAGAGCAATCCAGTTGATCTTATTGATGAAATTGATCTTAACTTCCTACTCCCTACCTACCTCCCTACTGCAGCTAATTGTAGTCGAGCGGCACATTGCTTCAGGAAAAATCTTATCAATTCTCTTCAGTGTTCTCTCATCCCAGTTTAATACGTCCAAAGAAATGATCAATACCACTGCATTTTTGGCACCATTTGATGATTTTTGCCATTCTGTTCTGCCTTGTTGCCAATTTGTGCTTGTTTTTTGGAAAGTGGGGACAAGAGGCACCAGGTGCTCCGATATGTACCCATTTTTTGGTAAGTTAATTCCAACATACAGTGGGACCAAGGCAGGGGGGGCTACATTCCTACATACAGTGGGACCAAGGCAGGGGGGCTACATACCTACATACAGTAGGACCAAGGCAGGGTGGTTACATTCCTACATACAGTGGGACCAAGGCAGGGGGCTACATTCCTACATACAGTGGGACCAAGGCAGGGGGGCTACATTCCTACATACAGTGGCACCAAGGCAGGGTGGCTATGTTCCCTCATACAGTGGAACCAAGGCAGGGTGGCTACATCCCTACATACAGTGTGACCAAGGCAGAGTGGCTGTATTCCTACATACAGTGAGACTAAGGCATGGTGGCTACGTTCCTACATACAGTGGGACCAGGGCAGCATGGCTACATCCCTACATACAATGGGTGGCTATGTTCCTACTTATAGTGGAACCAAGGCAGAGTGGCTATGTTCTTACATACAATGGGACCAAGGCAGGGTGGCTATGTTCCTACTTATAGTGGAACCAAGCAGTGCTGTATCTTGGCCTAGGCCAACAAGGCCCAGGCCTAGGGCAGCACTTTGCAGGGGGGCAGCAAAAAAGCTGATGGGGCTGCACTGATATGCTGCCCTGATGGACACTGATATGTTGCACTGATGGGCACTAATAGACTGCACTGATGAGGCAGGACTGATAAGCTGCACTGATAAGGCAGCACTGATGGGCACTGATATGATGCACTGATAGGCTGCACTAATGGGCAATAAGAGGCTGCACTGGTGGCCACTGATGGGGCTGTGCTGATGGCCACTGATGAGGCCGCACTTATGAGGCTGCACTGATGGGCAGTAATGAGTCTGCACTGATGAGCACTGGTAAGGCTGCACTGATGGACACTGATGAAGCTGAACTTATGGGAACTCATGAGGCTGCACTGATGGGCACTGATAGGCTGTGGTTGTGGTCTGTGGTTTACAGATGGCAGGGCGGGTCATAAACAGGAAAGGGTGTGGCCTTTACAGGAAGGGGTTGGTCATATTTAAATTAGGGATGCCCAAGTTTAGTCAGGCCTAGGGCAGCACAAAACCTAAATACACCACTGGAACCAAGGCAGAGTGGCTACATTCCTACATACTGGTGGACCAAGGCAGAATTGATATGTTCCTACATCAATTTTGGTAAGTGCTGCGCACACTGTTAACGCTATATAAATCCTGTATAATAATAATAATACCGTGGGTCAAAGGCAGGGGGGCTACATTCCTCTAAAACAGTGGGAACAAGGCAGGGGGCTACATTCCTACATACAGTGGGACCAAGGCAGGGGGGCTACATTCCTACATACAATAGGTCCAAGGCAGGGGGGGCTACATACCTACATACAGTGGGACCAAGGCAGGGGGGCTACATTCCTACATACAGTAGGTCCAAGGCAGGGGGGGCTATGTTCCTACATACAGTGGGACCAAGGCAGGGTGGCTATGTTCCTACACACAGTGGTACCAAGGCAGGGGGGCTACTTTCCTACATACAGTGGGACCAAGGCAGGGAGGCTACATTCCTACATACAGTGGGACCAAGGCAGGGTGGCTATGTTCCTACACACAGTGGTACCAAGGCAGGGGGGCTACTTTCCTACATACAGTAGGTCCAAGGCAGGGGGGCTACATTCCTCCATACAGTGGGACCATGGAGAATAAACATAGCCACCCTCTAACATGAAGTCAGATCACAACAGCTAAAAATAGGAATTTGGAGATTTGGAGGAGACTGAGAGCAATAGAAGAGACTTTTCTGAGTTATTACATACTAGAATAGAATTTATTATCAGGGCTTGGTAGAGACACCTGACCTCCGTCATTTGGAGGTAAGTCCTCATTGTTTGGCCATACAGGTAGGTGCGGTCACCAGGCACCCCAACGTTTTGGCCATAAAGTGAATGTTATTTTTTATTGAAAATGGAGTTTCCCTTTTATTTTTTAAGGGGAACCCTGGGCAGAACTCCACAAGATAATGCACAATCTATAAATCCATTTATACCCGTCTTCTTTACACTAGCGGGCGCACAATCTACGTGCATTAATGCATCACATGCCACAGGTTCATACGAGAGACGCCGCTCCAAACCTGCGATAGATATAATAAGTACAAAACTTTTTTTTCGCTAATGGAACTATTTTTAGGATGATAAAACGTCGACTTTTTAAGCCGGTGTGCAGCAGCAGAATTAATTCAGGCTGCGTAATCCAAGCTCCCTCTCCGGCGGTAAAGCGCTAAGGCTTACCTGATTTAGAATCTCCAGATGTATTATTGGAAACTCACATCCATATTTTATTACAAGGGATAAAAATGACTTTTAAAGATTTCTATTTTAGACGCCTGACCTGTTTGTAGCCGTAACCTTTCTTAAAATACCGCCTGAGCTTCGCCGTCCGCTCCGTTTGTTCTATACCATTTACTCTTACAGCCCCCGAGAGCTTCCTGAGGGTTTTACCATCACAGGATACTTACCGAGCCTGCGTCCTGCCCGCCTGGAGTGATGTCCGCGTAATTCAGAGTAAGTGAAGATCCGCGTAGTGAAGTCTGGGGAATTTCCTCGTGTTTTGTTCTATTTCTGAAAATAACTCTGTGACGCCGCAGACCTTCCAAACTAACAAACGGGTTAATTTAAAACTTTTATCTGTTTCTAAAACAATTTGCACAACTTTTTTGATCTGTTGAGAACTCTGCGTACCGATCCCTAATCATCAAATAAAAAACAAAAATAAAAAAAATGCTGTATTTGTTTCCTTGGATGTAAATGTTTATTACTGCCTGGTTTCCCGAGGCACTGGTGATGTCACCCTGGCTTTGCAGATGCCCCCTGGAAAGGCTACTTCACCAGTTCCTTCCGGGGAGATTTTGTCTTTTCCAGGGGGAAAAAAGCTTTTCTTTGTAATGTTGTATGCAGGGCCGGTGCTAGACTATTTTACGCCCTAGGCAAGACCAGCTACTTGCGCCCCCCGCCCCCAAAAAAATAAAAAGGGAAGGGGTTAAAAACTCCTCTATGTCATACCCAGTGACCCTGACCTGATGGCTCCTCTATGTTATGCTGTCATACACAGTGACCCCCATATTCCTCCATGTCACACCTGGGGACCCTAATGTCCCTCTATGCCACACCAAGGGACCCCGATGATCCTCCATGTCACACCAGGGGCACCTGATGTTCCTCCATGTCATTCCCAGAGACCCTGATGTTTTTCCATGTCACACCTGGGGGCCCTGATGTTCCTCCATTGCACACCTGGGGACCTCAGTCCCCCATGGCACACCCAGGGACCTCAATTCCTTATGGCACACATGGTGACCCCGAAACCCTGTTACACCCGGTGACCCCTATCCCCCATGGCACACCTGGTGACCCTGATTCCCTTTCACACCAGGGAACCTCCATGTCACACCCAGGGACCCTGATCCCCTGTTTTGGGGACACTCACTGGGAGGTATGAAGAGAGTGGCCCGCACTCTGCCCTCCTTCACCGTGATCCTGCCGATTCCTTCTCCTAGGATGCCCCTCTTCTGGACCACAGTGCTCACCACAGCTCCAACCGGCTCCTGGTGAAGGGAGAAGCAGCAGTCAGAGAACTCTGCACGTCCCTAATCCCCAACCTCCTCAGACCATTCCAGTGCCTCGTCGTTTCTGCTCCAGTAAAGGTGCCGCCCTCCAGTGCCAAGCTTGGGGTCAGGTTCAGCTCTTCTCCGCTCCCTGCTTAATACCGACCCAGGGAAATGAATGGCTGCCCATCAGCTCAGTGCAGAGAGTCACTTCCTGCCCAGGGTTTACACCACTCAGCTCCAGCCAAAGAGGATCATCATGCAGGCAGCACTCCTGTGGGCTCCCTTCCTGCCTCTTGCCCCCCCAACAGTGGTGGAAAGCCAGGGCCTGGTAGTTCAGCCACTGCCCCAGACACCTGGCTTTTTCCTCTGTCCATTCTTCCTCCCCCACTGCCGCCCCCTCCCCTCAGCTCACAAGGATCATTCATGATGGACAGAGAGTGCCGACTCATGGCTGCGCCCCTAGGTTGCAATGCGCCCTAGGCGGCTGCCTAGTTTGCCTAGTGGAAGCACCGGCCCTGGTTGTATGGCACATGCACCATAACACATCACACCCATTTGTTGTGAGAAAAGAAAAAAATATTTAGCAAACTCCATTTACATACACTTGTCCCAGGCATGCATTTGCATTCACTTGTATTTACGGGGGAGCGGGGGTGCTTTAACCACTTCCATACTGGGCCTATTCTGGCACTCCTCTCCTACATGTAAAAATCATCATTCTTTTGCTAAAAAATTACTCAGAACCCCCAAACATTATATATGTTTTTTTTTTAGCAGAGACCCTAAGGCAGGGATCCTCAAACTACGGCCCTCCAGCTATTGCGGAACTACACATTCCATTGTAAAACTCTGACATTCACAGACATGACTAGGCATGATGGGAACTGTAGTTCCTGAACAACTGAAGAGCCATAGTTTGAAGACATAAGGGGAGAGAACCACAATCGCCGATCTAAGTGTAGCATAAAAAACTTTAATGTAGGATAAAAGCAATATTACTCACAAGAGTAACGTGATATAAAGGCATCAAACAAGATAAGGTGGTCTTGTGCATCTGGTGTCCAGGGGGCCCCTCTTGGTCCGAGCGGAGCTGATGCAGGGGAGCGGGGGTCTCCTGTGAGAGGCAGGGGACAGTCCTGGTTCGTGGGCTGCTTGTGCTTCGCTCTTCCGCCTGTGAAGGGGCCGTGATGTCACTTCCTGGATGCAGTGCTTCAGACGAACGGCGACGCGTTGCGGAGCATGCGCTCCTTCTTCAGGCTGGCCTGGACACCAGATGCACAAGACCACCTTATCTTGTTTGATGCCTTAATTCACATTACTCTTGTGAGTAATATTGCTTTTATCCTACATTAAAGTTTTTAATGCTACACTTATGGCACTTTTCCACTACAAGTACTGGCTCGGCTCCACTCGGCACTGCTTGGCCCAGCTCGGCTCAGTTTGCTTTTACACTGCGTGGTACGAGTCGGCACGTTTCAGCAATGTATAGGCTCTACTCGGCTTGGTTTGCTTTTCCACTAAAGCAGTAAGTGGGTGGGATTACAACGATTCTCTGACCAATCAGTGGCTAGTAGTGACAAACAATCAAGGCTGCATGCAAAGGATTGTGGGATATGGTATAGGTACGGCCCGCTTGGAACCCCAACCGAGGTGGTACTGTTTAACTGAGCCGTACCATGTATTGGAAAAGCGCCACTGTACCAAACCGTACCGAACCGTTCTAACACGTACCATGCGGTACCATGCAGTCGAAAAGCGCCAAACCGAGCCGTACCATGCAGTGGAAAAGCGCCATTAGATCGGCACTTGTGGTTCTCTCCCCTTAAATCTTACAACAGAGCCACTTCTCTCTCCACCGCCAGCAGCCATCTCAGTGGACATGAACTTGCATTGGAACTTTTAACACCCCCCCATCCCCCAGCCAGTAAGGACTGCCTGAGCATTACTGGTGATCTGTTTGCGCCATTATCCCCCATTTCCATAGTTTGAAGACCCCCTGCCCTAAGGAGGTCCTCTTTATAGAGACATCAAGACCCTATTACAGCCCCAATGTCTCCCCTGCCCACCACTGCCTCACTAATCAGTTAGCTGAATCCTTGGCTAAAGTAGCAGAGCCTCCAGCCTTCCATAGTGCCCCCCAACTGTCCATAGTGGTTCATGGTGCCCACAGAGAGCCCTCAGCCTCCAGCCTTCCATAGTGCCCCCCAACTGTCCATAGTGGTTCATGGTGCCCACAGAGAGCCCTCAGCCTCCAGCCTTCCATAGTGCCCCCCAACTGTCCATAGTGGTTCATGGTGCCCACAGAGAGCCCTCAGCCTCCAGCCTTCCATAGTGCCCCCCAACTGTCCATAGTGGTTCATGGTGCCCACAGAGAGCCCTCAGCCTCCAGCCTTCCATAGTGCCCCCCAACTGTCCATAGTGGTTCATAGTGCCCACAGAGAGCCCTCAGCCTCCAGCCTTCTACAAAGCCTCCAGTCCTCCATTGTGCCCTCAAACTCCAACAGTGTCCCACAGTGTCCCCCAACCTCTCACAGTGCTCCCCCAGCCCCCTCCAAACCTCATCCTCTACATGACAACAGGACAGTCCCTTAACCTACTCCAGAACCCAAATCCCCCACAGTGACACCCAACCTCATGCAGAGTCTTCCAGCATTTCCATACATGTTTTGTATCCCTGTACTTTTATTGTGGGAGTATAAACTGTATTCATTACTGTTGGAGTATGGAAGGATTTGGAAGAATTTAATGGGCCCTGGTCTCAGAAAGTTAAGAACCCCGACACTAGCATGCCTGGATTGGCGGTGACTTTGTTTAACCTTCCCAGCTACTGTATGTAACTATGTAACCAAACATTACAATATTGTCTCTGGAGAAATAACAGACAGTAAATTGTATCTTTATCTGCAACAATGTTTACATGGAAACAGCTGCACTAATAATATTAAACATCGCACAGATCTATATGTACGCATTGTGCGCAGTAAATCCTGCTCTCATTGGCTGACCTTCATATAACCTTTCTGATGTTTATAAACAACCAAGGACAAAGATTTATCTCTCTTATGTACGAGCGTTTATTCCCCTCCATATCTTCCCGGCTTTTTATCCAAAATATCCGACTGAAACCATGCTGAGCGAGAAAAGATTGTTTTCGGCTTTTTATTTTATTTTATTTTTTTAATTATTTACCCTTTTTACTTCTAGTTGCTAATTTAAAATTGGCAGTTTTCCCCCCAAAAATTTGCCCAACGCTAATTCCTGGAACATTCCTTTGTGTTTTTACCCCGGAACAACAAGAACCCCAGGAAAACGATTGGTAAATCCTCCCTCCGGTCTTCCCCTTACCTGGGATTATTATTACAATGTTGAGAATGAATCTTGCAATCCCATGTTATTGATGATCGGATATTTTACTGATTGGGTTTACATATATGCTAACTAATCAGTAATGGAGTACATGTTTGTATGCCCCCCTCCCCACCCTGGCACTGCCAGTTCATTGTGTAATACTATTGCATTTCTATGCTTGGCTCTGTGATCCGCTTGTTTCCTTGTGATCCCCGAAATTAGGTATTAGCCTTTTGGTTGGGTGTTTCTTGGAATATCTGTATTTGGCTGTAAGCCGTCTTATCCTCGCCTGAGAGATTGGGCTCTCTGACCTGATTCCTAGATTCTCTCTGTCTTGTGCCTCGGCCTGTTGCCCCGTGTACCACAATGTCTACCCTGTGCCTGCCTGGTCACTCTGTGTACTGCGCCATCTATCCTGTGCCTGCCTACTTACCCAGTGTACTGTACTGTCCACCCTGTGCCCGCCTGATTACCTCATATACTGCACTCTTCACCCTTTGCCCCCCCTCAATTCCTCATACACTGCACTCTCCACCCTGTGCCCACCTGGTCACTCCATGTACTGCGCCATCTACCCTGTGCCCACCTGGTCGCTTCGTGTACTGTGCTGTCTACTCTGTGCCCGCCTTGTCACTCCGTGTAATGCCCCATCTACCCTGTGCCTACCTGGTCACTCCGTGAACTGCGCCATCTACCCTGTGCCTGCCTACTCACATAGTCTGCTGTACTCTCCACCCTGTGCCAGCCTGATGACCTCATTCTCTACCTTGTTCCGCCTGCCTTAGTAGTCACTCTGTGTACTGCGCCATCTACCCTGTGCCTGCCTACTCACCCAATGTACTGCACTCTCCACCCTGTGCCTGCTTGATTACCTCACACACTGCACTCTCCATCCTGTGCCTACCTGATCACCCCATGTACTGCACTCTTCACCCTGTGATCACCTGATCACCCCATGTACTGCACTCTCTACCTTGTGCCCACCTGATCACCCCATGTACTGCACTCTTCACCCTGTGACCACCTGATCACCCCATGTACTGCACTCTCTACCTTGTGCACACCTGATCACCCCATGTACTGCACTCTCCACCCTGTGCCCAACTGATTACCCTGTGTACTGCACTCTCCGCCCTAAGCCCAACTGATCACCCCGTGTACTGCACTCTCCACCCTGTGCCCACCTGATCACCCCATGTACTGCACTCTCCACCCTGTGACCGCCGGATCACCCCGTGTACTGCACTCTCCACCCTGTGCCCACCTCCTCACCCTGTGTACTGCACTCTCCACCCTGTACCAAACTGATCACCCCGTGTACTGCACTCTCCATCCTGTGCCCGCCTGATCACCCCATGTACTGCACTCTCCACACTGTGCCCACCTGATCACCCTTTGTACTGCACTCTCCACCCTGTGCCGACCTGATCACCCTGTGTACTGCACTCTCCACCCTGTGCCGACCTGATCACCCTGTGTACTGCACTCTCCACCCTGTGCCCGCCTGATCACCCCATGTACTGCACTCTCCACCCTGTGCCCACCTGATCACCCTTTGTACTGCACTCTCCACCCTTTGCCCGCCTGATCACCCCATGTACTGCACTCTCCACCCTGTGCCCAACTGATCACCCCGTGTACTGCACTCTCCACCTTGCGCCCAACTGATCACACCGTGTACTGCACTCTCCACCCTGTGCCCAACTGATTACCCTGTGTACTGCACTCTCCACCCTGTGCCCGCCTGATCACCCCATGTACTGCACTCTCCACCCTGTGCCCAACTGATTACCCTGTGTACTGCACTCTCCACCCTGTGCCCAACTGATCACCCCATGTACTGCACTCTCCATCCTGTGCCCAACTGATCACCCCTTGTACTGCACTCTCCACCCTGTGCCCACCTGATCACCCCATGTACTGCACTCTCCACCCTGTGCCCAACTGATCACCCCATGTACTGCACTCTCCACCCTGTGCCCAACTGATCACACCTTGTACTGCACTCTCCACCCTGTGCCCGCCTGATCACCCCATGCACTGCACTCTCCACCCTGTGCCCACCTGATCACCCCATGTACTGCACTCTCCACCCTGTGCCCACCTGATCACCCTGTGTACTGCACTCTCCACCCTGTGCCCACCTGATCACCCTGTGTACTGCACTCTCCACCCTGTGCCCGCCTGATCACCCCATGTACTACACCCTCCACCCTATGCCCAACTGATCACCCTGTGTACTGCACTCTCCACCCTGTGCACAACTGATCACCCCGTGTACTGCACTCTCCACCCTGTGCCCAACTGATCACCCTGTGTACTGCACTCTCCACCCTATGCCCGCCTGATCACCCCATGTACTACACCCTCCACCCTATGCCCAACTGATCACCCTGTGTACTGCACTCTCCACCCTGTGCACAACTGATCACCCCGTGTACTGCACTCTCCACCCTGTGCCCAACTGATCACCCTGTGTACTGCACTCTCCAACCTATGCCCGAGCCCGACTGATCACCCCATGTACTGCACTCTCCACCCTGTGCCCACCTGATCACCCTGTTTACTGCACTCTCCACCCTGGTCTCTTTCAGTGTCTCTGGGGAGACTGGAGAAATTATTCCTCTTGCTTGCAGCAGATTGATGACATCCTCTCAGCCTAGGCAAAGTCACTGTCTGGAGCTCAGGGATGGCTTTTTAATGATAAAAGTGTTCTGAACAATGACCCTGTTTCTGTATTTTGAGATATGTCAGGATTTTATTCATGCAGGCTTGTAAGGATCTGGACAGATCCATTTGTATAGACACAGATGACTTCAGCAGCTAAACACTAGGTGGCGTGGCAGTTTAGTTAAAAATCCAAATGTGCAAAAAAAAAAAAAAAAAAACAATAATCTGGAAAGACTATTGAGCAATAACTGAGGATATTTTTGGTATTTTTTTTTAATCCTATCACATAGTATAATATTGGCTACAGAGCTTACAATCCATCATTGTATAGATTTCTTTAGATAAACCTACAACTATGCAGGACCTAAAAAATCTATTAAAGCGGTAGTATACCGCTTTTTTCCACTTTTAACTACAGGTAAGCCTATAATAAGGCTGTAGGTACAATTAATATCTCCTAAACCGACAAGATTTAGGAGATATTTGCACTGCATGCAGCCGCTCATGTGAACGGCGCATGCGCTCTGAAGGTCCGGCGGACCTTCAGCTTTCCTTGCCGGGAGCTTGCCGGAAAATGACTCCCGCACGCATGACGTCATCGCGGCTCTGGCCAATCACAGCGCCGGAGCCGCCGAACCCGGAAGAGGTTTTTTTTTTTAGGTTTACAACCTCTTTAAGGAGTTCCTGAATCCTCACACTACACAGCTAAGGAGAATCGTAAAGTGAAGAATTGACTTCTGAACCCAACAGCACGTCTGCTTAATTTCTGATCTCGATATCTTTATATCTGATTTCTGATAATGAACCCCATTTGCTGCCAGAGCAGTTTTTTTTTTATAACGTTTACCCTCTTTAATACCGGGCACCTTCACTCCCCTCCTGCCCACACCAATTTTTAGCTTTCAGCCCTCTCACACTTTGAATGACAATTGCAACACTGTACCCATATGACATTTTATTTTATTTTTTACATATACAGTAGAGCTTTCTTTTGGTGGTATTTATTCACCATTGGGTGTTTTTTTTTTTTTGCTAAATAAATGAAAATAAACTGTAAATTTTGAAAGGAAAAAAAAACAAAAAAACATTTTTCTTAGTTTCTGTTATAAAATGTTGTAAATTACTAATTTTACTTCTGTACTGAGGGGAACTGATGAGGCTGCACTGATTGGCACTAATGAGGCAGCACTGATGGGCACTGATTGGCGGCACTGATGGGCACTGAAAGGCGGCACTGATGGGCACTGATAATCTGCACTGATGGGCACTGATGAGACTGCACTGATTGTCACTGATGAGGTGGCACTGATGGGCACTGATAAGCTGCACTGTTGGGCATTGATAGGCGACACTGATGGGCACGGATAGGCGGCACTGATGAGGAGGCACTGATGAGAAAGCACTGATGGGCATTGAAAGGCGGCACTGATGAGGAGGCACTGATGAGAAAGCACTGATGGGCATTGAAATGTGGCACTGATGGGCACTGATGGGGCTGCACTGATAATCACGTCACCGATCATCTGTGCCCTGATTACTAGGGAAAAAGGTACTTATTGTGCCCTGTCAGCCTTGTCAGTTATCAGCTCTCCTTTCCTCACACAGAGACAGCGTGAGAGGAAAGGACTACCAATAATCAGCAAGTCTGTTTACTTGTGACCAGCTGTGACTGGACACAGCTGATGACATGGTAAAGGGCTGCTGTGATTGGCCCTTTACTGTGTTCTGTGATTAGCTGTGTCCAAAGGACACAGCAGTCACCGAGCCTGCCTGGTGCACCCCCCCAGGGGCATGCGGGAGGCGCAGTTCAGGGAGGATGTCCATGGACACCCTCCCAGAACTGGTGAGTCGCGCTGTAGCTGTCTTATGGTTGGAGCATAGTAGGAAAGTGATTAAAAAATCATTTTGGACCTCCAGATTAGGTAAAACACCCAAAACATTTTATATTTTCTAGAAGCAGAGACCCCGGAGAATAAAATAGCGGTAGTTACAAATTTTAACTCCACGTGATATTTGCACAATGCACACGTTTTCATTAAATAAAAAACTAAAGTTAATTTTAGGGCAAATACAATATATTACCCAATTTCTTTGCCAAAATATAACTGGTGAGGGTACTCTGAGTAAATAGATACCAAACATGAGACTTATGGCATCTACAGAGATTTCATCTCCAAATATGGAAAGGTTTCTTCACAGTAAGAGCTGTGAAAATGTGGAATAGACTCCCTCCCACTGGTGTCCCTCCTCTACCCAACAACACCCTCAGTGCCAGTCCTGGACTCGTAGGTGGGACACCGGAACCCAGGAAACCTGGCGGGGGGTAGGCAGTGGGTTGGGGGCTCTACAGTCACCTGAGGGTGTGTTAAAGTGATCGGGTGGCTATACAGCCACCTGAGTGTCTGAAAGTGATCAGGTGGCTGTACAGCTACCTGAGGGTCTGTGATAGGGATTGGCTGTACAGCCACCTGAGTGTCTGTGAGAGTGGTCAGCTGTACAACCACCTGAGGGTTTGTGAAAGTGATCGGGTGGCTGTACAACCACCTGAGGGTCTGTTAAAGTGGTTGGCTGTACAACCACCTGAGGGTCTGTGAAAGTGATTAGGTGGCTGTACAGCCACCTGAGTGTCTGTGAAAGTGATCAGGTGGCTCTACAGCAACCTGAGGGTCTATGAAAGGGATTGGCTGTACAACCACCTGAGGGTCTGTGAAAGTGATCGGGTGGCTGTACAGCCACCTGAGTGTCTGTGAAAGTGATCGGGTGGCTGTACAGCCACCTGAGTGTCTCTGAAAGGGATTGGCTGTACAACCAACTGAGGGTCTATGAAAGTAATCAGGTGGCTGTACAGCACCTGAGTGTCTGTAAAAGTGATCAGGTGGCTGTACAGCCACCTGAGGGTCTGTGAAAGGGATTGGCTGTACAGCCACCTGAGTGTCTGTGAAAGTGATCGGGTGGCTGTACAGCCACCTGAGTGTCTGTAAAAGTGATCAGGTGGCTGTACAGCCACCTGAGGGTCTGTGAACGTGATCGGGTGGCTGTACAACGTCCTGAGGGTCTGTAAAAGTGATCGGGTGGCTGTAAAGCCACCTGATCGCTTCCATCTGTCAGCCAACAGTTGACTTGTCAGATTTACTTCCAGTTGCGTGAGTGTGTTCTATGCCATATAACGGTGGCAGCAAAGGGTTTAGGGCCTCTTCACACCAGGGCGTGCTTTGTGGTGCTGGTGTGCATTGTGCACAGGCTCTACAATGAATGCATGGCAGTGCTTGCTTTTTTTCAACCCTATTTAAAATACATACAGTGGGTACGGAAAATATTCAGACCCCCTTACATTTTTCACTCTTTGTTATATTGCAGCCATTTGCTAAAATCATTTAGGTTCATTCTTCTTCCTCATGAATGTACACATAGCACCCCATACTGACAGAAAAACACAGAATTGTTGACATTGTTGCAGATTTATTAAAAAAGAAAAACTGAAATATCACATGGTCCTAAGTATTCAGACCCTTTGCTGTGACACTCATATATTTAACTCAGGTGCTTTCCATTTCTTCTGATCATCCTTGAGATGGTTCTACACCTTCATTTGAGTCCAGCTGTGTTTGATTATACTGATTGGACTTGATTAGGAAGCCACACACCTGTCTATATAAGACCTTCCAGATCACAATGCATGTCAGAGCAAATGAGAATCATAAGGTCAAAGGAACTGCCTGAAGAGCTCAGAGACATAATTGTGGCAAGGCACAGATCTGGCCAAGGTTACAAAAGATTTCTGCTGCACTTAAGGTTCCTAAGAGCACAGTGGCCTCCATAATCCTCAAATGGAAGACGTTTGGGACGACCAGAACCCTTCCTAGAGCTGGCCGTCCGCCCAAACTGAGCTATCGGGGGAGAAGAGCCTTGGTGAGAGAGGTAAAGAAGAACCCAAAGATCACTGTGGCTGAGCTCCAGAGATGCAGTCAGGAGATGGGAGAAAGTTGTAGAAAGTCAACCATCACTGCAGCCCTCCACCAGTCGGGGCTTTATGGCAGAGTGACCCGACGGAAGCCTCTCCTCAGTGTAAGACACATGAAAGCCCGCATGGAGTTTGCTAAAAAACACCTGAAGGACTCCAAGATGGTGAGAAATAAGATTCTCTGGTCTGATGAGACCAAAATAGAACTTTTTGTCCTTAATTCTAAGCGGTATGTGTGGAGAAAACCAGGCACTGCTCATCACCTGTCCAATACAGTCCCAACAGTGAAGCATGGTGGTGGCAGCATCATGCTGTGGGGGTGTTTTTCAGCTGCAGGGACAGGACGACTGGTTGCAATCGAGGGAAAGATGAATGCGGCCAAGTACAGGGATATCCTGGACAAAAACCTTCTCCAGAGTGCTCTGGACCTCAGACTGGGCCGAAGGTTTACCTTCCAACAAGACAATGACCCTAAGCACACAGCTAAAATAACGAAGGAGTGGCTTCACAACAACTCCGTGATTGTTCTTGAATGGCCCAGCCAGAGCCCTGACTTAAACCCAATTGAGCATCTCTAGAGAGACCTAAAAATGGCTGTCCACCAACGTTTACCATCCAACCTGACAGAACTGGAGAGGATCTGCAAGGAGGAATGGCAGAGGATCCCCAAATCCAGGTGTGAAAGACTTGTTGCATCTTTCCCAAAAAGACTCCTGGCTGTATTAGATCAAAAGGGGGCTTCTACTAAATACTGAGCAAAGGGTCTGAATACTTAGGACCATGTGATATTTCAGTTTTTCTTTTTTAATAAATCTGCAACAATGTCAACAATTCTGTGTTTTTCTGTCAGTATGGGGTGCTATGTGTACATTCATGAGGAAGAAGAATGAACTTAAATGATTTTAGCAAATGGCTGCAATATAACAAAGAGTGAAAAATTTAAGGGGGTCTGAATACTTTCCGTACCCACTGTATATTCAGCCCTATGCAAAGCAGCATGTTGCGACACGTTGCCCCTAGTTATAATGCACTACATTGCTATAAAGTGTATGCCTGTGTCAGAAAGAATTTTTTCCTTGTCTCTGTATTGATGCTCAATGCAGTACACCAGTACTAGTGTGAATGAGCCCTAATACATCATTAAAGCACCAAAAACACATGACAGGGCCTCTAAGGAGTTTGGGAAATTCTTGCTCAGACACTACATGCAGCTTATTTCACTCTGTAACCCCCCCTCCCCCTGCTGTGCCATCTGGCCGCATGCCAATGCATTAAACTTCAACACTTAGAACAACATCTGTCCAATTTAAACAATAGCGCTCTGGGTTGGCGCAGAAACAGCCCCGTGTCACACTGAGAGCGAACTCTATGGCGATTATTTTCAATCTACACATCCAGCCAGGCACTACAATACACATGAATAGTTGGTGCAAAGCTCTGAGTAGTGTAATCCTCTATCCAGTTGAGAACTAGCAACACTGCAACACAGGATAGCTTCGGCCTTGCTGCCCCTACACGACCAGGGTAGTCCAGAATCACTGAAAATGACGAGCAAACACAAGGGGGCGCAACGGCCTAGTGCATTATCCTTTTGAAGGTTTATTAAAAATAAAGGTTAAAATACTCACAAACGAGTTCTTGATAAAAGCATATCAAACAAGGAACGCAGTCCTCAGCATGGAGATCCAAGGGTCCAGCTTCAGGTGACGGTACACCCTTGGATCTCCATGCTGAGGACTGCGTTCCTTGTTTGATATGCTTTTATCAAGAACTCGTTTGTGAGTATTTTAACCTTTATTTTTAATAAACCTTCAAAAGGATAATGCAGTAGGCCGGTGCGCCCTTGTGTTTGCTTGTCATTTTCAGGCACTACAATACAGCATGGCTGATAAGAGGGTGGAATATGAATTTTAGTGGGGGTGGGGGGTAGCGTTTAGCACGGCTCATTCTACGAGACTGTAACTTCATAAATTAGAATTTTCTGAATTTCAAATAAGCGCAGAGACTGTTCAAACAGAAAGATTTGCTGGATGTATGCAATGTACATATAAATTATACTCAGTGTTTACCTATGGTCCTGGCGTGATATTTAATCAATGAGCAATTTACTTTAGAGGAAAAAGAGTAAGTGAGAGAGAGAGAGAGAGAAAGTGAGAGAGAGGGGAAGAGAAAGAGGGGAAGAGAGAGGGAAAGAGAGAGAGATAAATAGAGAAAGAGAGAGAAAGAGAGATGGGGAGAGAGAGAGGGAAATAGAGAGAGGGAGAAAATGGAGAGAAAGATGAGGTGGGGGAAAGAAATAGAGAGAAATAGAGAGATGGAAAGGGAGAGGAAAAGAGAGGGGGGAGGGGGTAGAGAGGGGGATGAGGGAAGAGCAATAAAGAGAGGCAAAGAGGGAGTGGGGGAAGAGAGGGGAGAGAATGGGGAGGGGTGGGAGAGAGTTTGCTCTCATCCCGGACTTTACTTCTATAAAGGAGAAGAAATTAAGCTTGTTGCACAATACGTGACAGCCTGGGAGAGACAATAAAATTGAGGTGAGGATGGAGAGGTATAGAAGGGTAGGTGAGGATGGAGGGAGAGGTACAGAAGGGGAGCTTAGGATGAAGGGAGAGGTATAGAAGGAGAGGTGAGGATGGAGGGAGAGGTATAGAAGGAGAGGTGAGGATGGAGGAAGGGGTATAGAAGGAGAGGTGAGGATGGAGGGAGGCGTGTAGAAGGAGAGGTGAGGATGGAGGGAGAGGTACAGAAGGAGAGGTGAGGATGGAGGGAGAGGTATAGAAGGAGAGGTGAGGATGAAGAGAGAGGTGTAGAAGGAGGGGTGAGGACGGAGGGAGAGGTGTAGAAGGAGAGGTGAGGATGGAGGGAGAGGTACAGAAGGAGAGGTGAGGATGGAGGGAGAGGTACAGAAGGAGAGGTGAGGATGGAGGGAGAAGTACAGAAGGAGAGGGGAGGATGGAGGGAGAGGTATCGAAGGAGAGTTGAGGATGGAGGGAGAGGTACAGAAGGAGAGGTGATGATGGAGGGAGAGGTACAGAAAGGGAGGTGAGTATAGAGGGAGAGGTATAGAAGGAGAGGTAAGGATGAAGGGAGAGGTATAGAAGGAGAGGTGAGGATGGAGAGGTATAGAAGGAGAGGTGAGGATGGAGAGGTATAGAAGGAGAGGTGAGGATGAAGATAGAGGTGTAGAAGGAGGGGTGAGGACAGAAGGAGAGGTGAGGATGGAGGGAGAGGTACAGAATGAGAGGTGAGGATTGAGGGAGAGGCATAGAAGGAGAGGTGAGGATGAAGGGAGAGGTACAGAAAGAGAGGTGAGGATGGAGGGAGAGGTATAGAAGGAGAGGTGAGGATGGAGGGAGAGGTATAGAAGGAGAAGTGACGGTGGAGGGAGAGGTACAGAAGGAGAGGTGAGGATTGAGGGAGAGGTATAGAAGGAGAGGTGAGGATGGAGGGAGGGAGAGGTAAAGAAGGAGAGGTGATGATGGAGAGGTATAGAAGGAGAGGTAAGGATGAGGGAGAGGTACAGTAGGAGAGGTGTGGATGGAGGGAGAGGTATAGAAGGAGATTTGAGGATGGAGGGAGAGGTATGGAAGAAAAGGTGAGGATGGAGGGAGAGGTATAGAAGGAGAGGTGAGGATGGAGAGGTATAGAAGGAGAGGTGAGGATGGAAGGAGAGGTACAGAAGGAGAGGTGTGGATGGAGGGAGAGGTATAGATGGAGAGGTGAGGATGGAGGGGTATAGAAGGAGAGATGAGGATGGAGGGAGAGGTAAAGAAGAAAAGGTGAGGATGGAGGGAGGGAGGGAGAGGTAAAGAAGGAGAGGTGAGGATGGAGAGGTATAGAAGGAGAGGTGAGGATGGAAGGAGAGGTACAGAAGGAGAGGTGTGGATGGAGGGAGAGGTATAGAAGGAGAGGTGAGGATGGAGGGAGAGGTATGGAAAAAAGGTGAGGATAGAGGGAGAGGTGCAGAAGGAGAGGTGAGGATAGAGGGAGAGGTATAGAAGGGGAGGTGAGGATGGAGGGAGAGGTACAGAAGGAGAGATGAGGATGAAGGGAGAGGAATAGAAGGGGAGGTGAGGATGGAGGGAGAGGTAAAGAAGGAGAGGTGAGGATGGCGGGAGAAGTATAGAAGGAGAGTTGAGAATGGAGAGGTATAAAGGAGAGGTGCACATTTTGCAATTTTTCAGTCTGGCATTATTTTCTGTAAGTATTTAATTAGAAACAAGACATTTCCTTTAAACTGCCACAACTTCCATTGACAGAATTGAAATGTAGGGACATCAGATATAAAATACTGGAAGGACTGTAGCACCTGGGTTATAATAAAGTGCACAGATGCTGCGTATGCTTTATACACTTTATGGTAGGAGCTCCCGCTGGCCCAAGAAAGTTTAGTCTCCCTTTTCCCAGACTACCTCTGCTCAGCGGGTGCACATCTGTGGCACAGATTGTAAGCTCCTCGGCAAGCACTGATATAAACTCTGCAGAAGGTGTCAGAACTATGAAATGAGGAAAGTTCTTCCGCCATCGCCCCGGGCTCCTCATACATCGCAGAGTCATTTCGTTGTAGAGCAGCCCCGCTCTGCTCTAATTACTCCGCACTAATGAGCTGCACCACCCTCCGAGTGCAGGAAACCAGCAACCTGATTAAGCAAATGCCATCAGTACGAGGAGCCAGTATGTGCGATGAGAGCGATGCAAACACGAAACGCTGTATTTCTGCAGAAACAGACGCTCCAAACTCGCTTTTATTTGCCATTATTCATCGCAGCGACAGCCAATCTGTACAAAGTGTTAGAGGATGAGGGAATACCCCGTATACCTAATGATGATATATGCGGTGCAGCTCCAGTACAGCTCAGATCAGCAGACGTTACATCGATCGCTCACTGTCCTGGCAGAGCAGAGAACGCAATCTGCTGATGTGTTGATACGGAGAGAACCCTTTAAATTCAACCTTTTCAGTAACTCTACAAAATCGCTTAACGTGCGGCAACTCTGCACAGGAAGTGCGCATTTTTTTGTGCGGCTTGCCGCACGTTTAAACATGCAGATGTGAATGCATGGTACCACAAGTGTGATGCGTGATTGCGGCATGGTTTCCGAAATGCACGACAAAGCTTGCGTTTTCTGAGAGGAAACCCACACCCGCCGAACGTGCGGCAACTCCGCACAGGAAGAGCTCATTCTCTGTGTTCGTTGTCATGGGTTTCCTAAACAAACAGATGTGTATGTAGCCTAATTGGTAATAACAGTCCAATCACGGTTAGCAGACATGTGTTTTGCCATGCATTTTGAAAAGACGCAGCAAACACGCATTGCACTTTCATTGCCACACATTCACTTATCTGCGTTTCTGAACACGCGGCAACCCACACAGAAAACACCCACTTTGCAACATGTTTTGGAAATGCACTGCAGACGCGCATTGTGCTTGTGTCGCTATAATGGCATACTGACCGCAATTGGAGTGTCATTAACAAGAGAGGGAGGTGAGGATGAAGGGAGAGGTACAGAAGGGTAGGTGAGGATAAAGGGAGAGGTATAGAAGAACAGGTGACGTGGAGGGAGCGGTACAGAAGTGGGATGGAGGGAGAGGTACAGAAGGAGAGGTGAGGATGGAGGGAGAGGTATAGAAGGAGAGGTGAGGATGGAGGGAGAGGTATAGAAAGAGATGTGAGGATGGAGGGAGAGGTACAGAAGGAGAAGTGAGGATGGAGGGAGAGGTATAGAAAGAGAGGTGATGGTGGAGGGAGAGGTGCAGAAAGAGAGGTGAGGATGGAGGGAGAGGTACAGAAAGAGAGGTGAGGATGGAGGGAGAGGTACAGAAGGAGAAGTGGGGATGGAGGGAGAGGTATAGAAGGAGAGGTGACGGTGGAGGGAGAGGTGCAGAAAGAGAGGTGAGGATGGAGGGAGAGGTACAGAAGGAGTAGTGATGGTGGAGGGAGAGGTACAGAAGGTGAGGTGAGGATGGAGAGGTACAGGAGAGATGAGGATGAAGGGAGAGGTATAGAAGGAGAGGTGACGGTGGAGGGAGCTGTACAAATGTAGGATGAAGGGAATATAATGGCATACTGACCACAATTGGAGTGTCATTAACAAGAGAGGGAGGTGAGGATGAAGGGAGAGGTACAGAAGGGTAGGTGAGGATAAAGGGAGAGGTATAGAAGAACAGGTGACGTGGAGGGAGCGGTACAGAAGTGGGATGGAGGGAGAGGTACAGAAGGAGAGGTGAGGATGGAGGGAGAGGTATAGAAGGAGAGGTGAGGATGGAGGGAGAGGTATAGAAAGAGATGTGAGGATGGAGGGAGAGGTACAGAAGGAGAAGTGAGGATGGAGGGAGAGGTATAGAAAGAGAGGTGATGGTGGAGGGAGAGGTGCAGAAAGAGAGGTGAGGATGGAGGGAGAGGTACAGAAAGAGAGGTGAGGATGGAGGGAGAGGTACAGAAGGAGAAGTGGGGATGGAGGGAGAGGTATAGAAGGAGAGGTGACGGTGGAGGGAGAGGTGCAGAAAGAGAGGTGAGGATGGAGGGAGAGGTACAGAAGGAGTAGTGATGGTGGAGGGAGAGGTACAGAAGGTGAGGTGAGGATGGAGAGGTACAGGAGAGATGAGGATGAAGGGAGAGGTATAGAAGGAGAGGTGACGGTGGAGGGAGCTGTACAAATGTAGGATGAAAGGAATATAATGGCATACTGACCACAATTGGAGTGTCATTAACAAGAGAGGGAGGTGAGGATGAAGGGAGAGGTACAGAAGGGTAGGTGAGGATAAAGGGAATGGTATAGAAGGACAGGTGACGTGGAGGGAGCGGTACAGAAGTGGGATGGAGGGAGAGGTACAGAAGGAGAGGTGAGGATGGAGGGAGAGGTATAGAAGGAGAGGTGAGGATGAAGGGAGAGGTACAGAAAGAGAGGTGAGGATGGAGGGAGAGGTACAGAAGGAGAAGTGAGGATGGAGGGAGAGGTATAGAAAGAGAGGTGACGGTGGAGGGAGAGGTGCAGAAAGAGAGGTGAGGATGGAGGGAGAGGTACAGAAGGAGAAGTGAGGATGGAGGGAGAGGTATAGAAAGAGAGGTGAGGATGGAGGGAGAGGTACAGAAGGAGAGGTAACGGTGGAGCGAGAGGTATAGAAAGAGAGGTGAGGATGGAGGGAGAGGTACAGAAGGAGTAGTGATGGTGGAGGGAGAGGTACAGAAGGTGAGGTGAGGATGGAGAGGTACAGGAGAGATGAGGATGAAGGGAGAGGTATAGAAGGAGAGGTAACGGTGGAGGGAGAGGTACAGAAAGAGAGGTGAGGATGGAGGGAGAACACGGGGCAACCCACACAGAAAACACGCGCTTTGCAACATGTTTTGGAAATGCACTGCAGACGCGCATCGTGCTTGTGTCGCTATAATGGCATACTGACCGCGATTGGAGTGTCATTAACAATCAGGCCTCATTCAACTCTGTGCATTTTCTAATGCGCAGCAACCCATACATAAAATGCATGCTTTGTCACGTGTTTCTGAAACGATTGTCACGCTTGCATTACCTTCATGGGGACGCAAGCGTGATGCCCATTTGTAACGTGTTTCAGTGACATGCGACAAAGTGTGCATTTTCTGTGCCGATTGCTGCACATTCGAAAACGCGCTGATGTGAATGCAGCTTAATGGGTAATGACACCCTGATTACGTTTTCCCCCATTTACCGGACCCACCGGTAGCGGGGAAAACAATCCGTCCCCTCTGGCAGGAAATTGAGTGAGGGCAAGATGGACTTCACTTGACTCTATTGCCTTGGAGGACCGGAGCAGGGCCGCTGATAGGGGGGGGGGGGGCAGCAGTCCACCTGTAGGGGGCCCAGGCACACAGGGGGGCCCGAACAGCACGGGAAATTGGTGCTGTCAGGCGGAGGAGAAATTACAGAAGGAAGCCCTGTGTGGCTCTCAGCAGAAGCTGAAAGCCAGCTTCTCCCCATCCTGCCAGCTTTCAGCTGCTGCATGGAGAGACACAGACACAGGGCATCATTCCTATAATTGCTTCTCTGACACCGATCCCCCCTCCTTATTCTGCCTGCTTCTGATCCCTCCTCCCAACCTGTGTACTCCCCTTTCACTGCGCCTTGCCCCCCCCCCTCCCCTGCAGCACTGCAGGCTCCCCTGTTCTGTAAAAAAAAAAAAAAAGATAATAATCATTAAACATTGTAATAAATAATTAAAAAAAAATGTAAAATAAAATAATTGTAAACATTTTTATTTATTTATTTTTTATTTTATTCAAATTTTTTTTTTTTTTAATCTAAAAAAACAATTAAACGGGGCTACATCACACAGGTTCTCTGTTATGTTTGTGTGCACTAATAATGATTTTAGTGTATATTTAGTGGAAATATTGTCTTGATACATTTTGGGGGGCGCCCTGTCAGGTAGGCTGTACGGGGCCCCATGGTTTCTAACAGAAGCCCTGACGGGAGTGATGTCATATGTCGTTTCCTAGTAACGGATTTAAAGAGCCCATTTTTTTTTTAGTGTAGATTTGAGATGTGAGGTCTTTTTGATCCCAGATCTCACATGAAAGAGGGACCTGTCCTGCTTATTTCTATTACAGGGGATGGCCACAACCATACAGCGGTTTAACAGGACAAGTTCCACACAGAACAGGCCTCGCCATGGTCGACCAAAGAAGTTGAGTGCACGTGCTCAGTGTCATATCCAGAGCAGTGACGGCTGGTGCGTGCCGCCCCCCTATCAGTGCCTCCGGCCCCCTAATCTACATGTGGGGCGCTGGACATATGGAGTTCAATGTTTTTTTTTTTTTTTTTAATCACCTGATTAGAGCCAGAGGCTCTAATAGGCTTCAGAAAAGGGTGGACCTGGGGCGCAGAGCAGTGCGTCCCGAGTCCACCCATTGTGTGACAATAGCGAATGAAGATTCGCTATTGTCACACGGATCCTCCTGCTGGCCAATCAGGAAGCGGGTCCGAGACCCACTTCCTGATTGGCCAAAAGGTGAACGCATGCCATTGGCCGAGGAGGAGGCGGGAGGACTCGAGGAGACGTGGGGAACTGATGAGTAGCCGCCGCTGCAGGTAAGTCTCTCTGCATTGAAGGGGGCACGCTGGTCACTCTGCACTGAAAGGGGGCACGATGATCTCTCTGCATTGAAGGGGTGACGCGGCACGCTGGTCTCTCTGCATTGAAGGGGGGCACGCTGGTCTCTCTGCATTGAAGGGGGCACGCTGGTCACTCTGCATTGAAAGGGGGCACGCTGGTCTCTCTGCATTAAAAGGGGGCATGCTGGTCACTCTGCATTGAAAGGGGGCACGCTGGTCACTCTGCATTGAAAGGGGGCACGCTGGTCTCTCTGCATTGAAGGGGGCACGCTGGTCACTCTGCATTGAAAGGGGGCACGCTGGTCACTCTGCATTGAAGGGGACACACTATACCTTGATTACCGAAGGCCCCTTTCACACTTTTGTGACCTAAAAGTCACGCAATTTTTTTACAGCGTTTTTTGCCGCAAAGCAATGCCTATTACATTTTCCCCCCCAAAAAACTTTGAGCACCAGCCGCCACTGATTCAGAGGTGTTCTTTGGGAAATAGATGTATGAGTGCTGCCAGCATTGCATCAGAGGTTGAAGGGGTGGGAGAGGTCAGCCTATCAGTGCTCAGACCATACGCCGCACATTGCATCAAATTGGTCTGCATGGCTGTTGTCCCAAAAGGAAGCCTCTTCTAAAGATGGTGCACCAGAAAGACAAGCAGACCGAGATAAACTTATTTGGTTCAGATGGTGTCAAGCCTGTGTGGCGGCAACCAGGTGAGGAGTACAAAGACAAGTGTGTCTTCCTACAGTCAGGCATGGTGGTGGGAGTGTCACGGTCTGGGGCTGCATGAGTGCTGCCGGCACGGGGGAGGTACAGTTCATTGAGGGAACCATGAATGCCAACATGTACTGAATGTACATACTACATTGACAGAATGACGCAGAAATATTATTGACAAAAAGTCTTCTACATAAAGCGGCTGATGAAAGCGAGGTGCCAGGGCTGCATTCACCCCCCCCCCCCCATCTGTAAATGAATAAAACCCATACCAGCATCCAGTGATTACAGGCGCCGGGGGCGGGCCTTCAGTGTGATCATTGGTGACACTTTAAAGAATCGCAATAAACTGCAGGAAACAGCTGAATTATTAATGAGAGTTCTTAATAATTAATAAAAGCCAATTAATAACATCCAATTAAAATCCAGGAGCCTGGGAGCCCCTCCGGATGAGTACACGGAGACCTGCAGGTAAGGTCAAAGCTGTTATCCCCTCTTATCTGGAGGGGGGGGGGTGGGGCAATAGCTGCAACAACAGGTATGAAAATCCTGGACACGCCCCCCGCGCCTCCTGTCCAGCGCTTTGTTGAGTCTGACTGCTTGTCAGCTGCAGCATTACTTTAGACGCTGCGTCCTTGTTGGGTCATGTGACCTGTGCCATGGCAAAGCTGAGGCAGACACAGTTCATGGGGAAAAAAAAATAAAATTATAATCTACATTTTCCTTCTTTTCTTATATTTCTTTCAATCGTACAACAAAATAAAGTATATATATGGGGATCTGCTTTATATTTCAAAAGGATATGTTTTCCCATCAATTCAGTCCTGAGATTTACACAGCTCTGCTACACAGAAATGCCCCATCTGGCAGGGGGGGACATTTTTCTCTGCTGCAGTTTCACTTTCACTTGTAGTCCTCTTCCCAACCCCCCACAGTGAAAGAAGAAGCGGCACACTGATTTGCTCTCATCTCTGTCACTCTCTTCTCTCATCCTACCAATTTTAAATGTGGTTCTTGTACTACTTTTTGCAAGTTCAGGTGGAACTTGCATAGATGTCTGTGCATGAAGTCGCACAGAGGTCTTCCTAGTCGCACTGACATTTGGCTTAGAAATCGTGCGATTTTAAGTGAAGGAAGTAGATGGTGACTCTGGATGAGACCTGAAAAAAGATTGTGCTGTTCTTCTGGAGAGAAGAGCAGATGTAGGCATTTGTCAAGGGAAAATTGTGATCTAGTCCTTTCATCCCTGGCCTACCACTTTCATTCATTGCATTTCAAAGAGGGTTGCACCGATACCGGTGCCGATACTAAGCATTTGCAATAGTATTGGTACTCGTGCAAATGCTTCGATACCTGATCCCGGAATACTTTCAGGCTCAGTTCTTTGAGCTGTCAGTGGGATTCCCTCACTGACAGCTGAAATCTGAAAAAAAAAAAAAAGTGACAATTATAGGCTGTTAATGAACCGGGTCGCCGCGTTCCTATCAACCGATGACTCATTCAGCTGGCAGTGGGGTTCCCCCGTGTGACAGCTGAAGTAATGAAGTCCCAGCAATTGAAGCTGGCAAAAAAAAGCAGCCAGGCAATGTTTATCAATAACATTGCTCAGAAAAAGAAAAAAGAAACATTGTTTCTTCTTGTATCTTTCTGTTTATTCATCTACAGATCAAAGGGATGAACTACGAATTGCAGACAAAGTCAATTTAAAGCCTCCTGTCAAGTAAAAAAAAAAAAAAGAACCTTTTTTTTTTTTTTTGTTTTTTTTTTTTTAATGAATGCTCCTCTGTTTAACCACTTGCCAACCAGCCACCGCAGTTATACGGCGGCAGGTCGGCAGGTTCCACGGCTGATCCACGGGGCCAGCGATGGAGGGGGGATTTGGGAATGGAATATAATTTGTGCAAAGAGGTGGGGGAAGGATTTGTGCTAGGAGGGGTGTTTTTTGCGGGGAAGAAATTGCATTTTTTATTTGGGGAGGTCATCTGCTTGCAGAGGAAATTTATTCTGGGGGGGGGGGGGGCAAGCGTGGAGATCAGCGCTGAATTTTTTTAGGGGGGGGAAGGGAGGGGATTTTTGCTGAGACATATTGTTCACACATTGCGGGGGGGGGGGGGCGTACTTTGTGATCTTGGTCCCGAGCACAGGATGACCTTGTCCCGGCACTGATTGCAATGTGTGTACCCAGCTCCATGGTGGTTGTTACATTGTTTCAGTTTGATGACTGCGATGTTGCATCTCATTGCGGAAACTCTTCTCCGTTCCCTAAGAATATCTACGGGGGCAGATGGGGGATGTTTGCTTTCCAGAATGAATTTAGCGGCGCTCATCCTCGACTCTGGCGTGGTAATCCTCCCCGGGTGCCCCCCAGTCATATTTCCCGCACCGGATTGGCATGTCAGCAGCGAGAGATTACCAGCCGCCTCCCAATAAATGTTTATGACGGCGCACGACTCGGAGACGGAGATTTCCAGAAGAGAGCAAACCCAGCGATAAACCAGCAATAAGCCCTTTTTTTGGCAGCCGAAGGCGCCGGAAAGTTCTCCTCTAAGTCCCGCTGATTGAACCGGTGACAGCAAAATTCCCCTTTTAAAACGTTCATCAGAGCCCCGACGCGTAGCGGCAGCGAGTGACGAGCACCGTCAGGACATAAGCCCCCCTTGTCTTGGCAGGAGATATGAGCGTCGTACAGCAATGGGATTTACATCTGTGTCACCGAGTATTATTTGGACGAGGGAATTACCAGAAAATTGTGACCTTCAAACTTCTTAAAGCGCTTTAAGCTACCTATAGATAAACAGCCTAATCCCCGCCATGGCGATATTTTGTGTTTATGGACGCAGTCCATACTTGCAAATATTTAAAGGGAATCCAAAGCTGAACTCCGGGCAGATACAATAGACACAAATTATTTCACGTAATTATTATTACAGCCTTATATCTGAACTCCAGCCTTCCCTATAGGGATGTGTGTCAGACCTCTGCAGAGAGACCGCTGCTTCCCCACATTGATTATTTTTCAAGTACAGAAATTCTGATATTTCACAATTAAGGGTGTCATTTTCAAGCAGTCTTGCACAGCCATACTGGCTCCTCTCCTTTACTAAAATTTGTTGCTCTAATTTCAGTGCACACTGTGAGGGGTGGGGGGGGGGGGGGGTGAGAATTTTTGCTGACACATAATGCTCATACATTTTTTTTGGGGGGGGGGGTGGCTTTGCCATCTTCTCCCTGGGTGCTAGAGGACTATGTCCTGGTACTGGCTCCTATATATGGCATCTGTCAAGCAAGTCCTACATTGGGACGAACGCCCCAACAGGCGGGTCCTGTGTTGGGACCGAACCTTGAGCTCATAGGCCATTGCCAGTTTGCAGCACTGCGGACGGATTCCTTGCAATCTTCCCCTGTTCTATAATGGCGTCTTCCTTCGATTTTTAATCTCCAGCAGCCGTCCACCTTATAGATCGGCGGGGCGTTCTATTAATATCTTGTCTTTGTCTGACTTATTACGCTGGAAAATTATCCCTTCCCAGTATCGATTTTCCGTAATAGTAACCGGATTATTAATTCCCGGGGAAAGGCGACTCCCGAACAAGTGTGACAAATTATGATCGCGGCCCGGACATGAAGCCAATTGAATTACTTTTAATTTGTGGTAATTGACAGATGTGTGTGAATGTCGCGGATGGCCGAGCTCGCTGTTAGACGCGAGGTTTAAAAATCCACTTTAGGCTTCGGCGGCGTTCCTTTGAAAGGGAAAGTGTTTTAGAAGTCGGCCTCGGCACGCTGAGCGCGGACAAAGCCACGGATTCCGATAAATTCACCGCTGAGCGAGCCTCGTGCCATTCGGAGGTATTGTGTGCCGGGACGTCCTCCGGGAGATACGCCGCCGACCTTCGCCCTGGAAGCTGCTAATGTACAGAATTAGTGAAAGTCTCAAGGTTGTTCGCTGACGCAAATCTTCAACTCCCGCAATCCGCCGTGACGCACCGACTTTATTTAAGGCGATACTATTTTTGCAAATCCGCAGAATGATGCCACAGCGTCTCCTTCTGTGCTTAGTTAAAGCGTAATTCCACCTATGAGCGATCTACAGAGAGCACACCTGGTATGATTTAACCCCTTCGATACCGGACACTTTCACTAACTATGTAACCCCCTTCCTGCCCAGGCCAATTTTCAGCTTTCAGCGCTGTCACACTTTGAATGACAATTGAGCGGTCATGCAACACTGTACTCATATGACATTTTTATCATTATTTTGAGACAGATAGAGCTTTTTGGTGGTATTTATTCACCACTGGGTTTTTTTTATTCTTTGCTAAACAAATGAAAAAAAGAAAAGTGAACATTTTGAGACAAAAAAAAAAAAAAATATTTTTTTTTAGTTTCTTTTCTAAGATGTTGTAAATTGGTAATTTTTATCTTTCACTGATGTGTGCTGATTAGGCTGCACTGATAGGCTGCACCGAGTGGCACTGATATGCTGCACTGATGGGCACTGATAGGCTGCACCGATTGGCACTGATAGGTTGTACTGATGGGCACTGATAAGGTGGCACTGATGGGCACCGATGAGGCTGCACTGATATGCAGCACTGATGGTCACTCATAGGCGGCACTGATAGGTGGCACTGATGGGCACATGATAGGTGGCATTGATGGGCACTGCTAGGCAGCAATGATGGGCACTGATAGGCGTAAATGATAGGCAGCAAGCACTGATAGGTGGCACTGATGGGCACTGATAGGTGGCACTGATGGGGATTAATAGGCAGCAATGATGGGCACTGATAGGTCTCAATGATAGGTGGCACTGATGGGCACTAATAGGCGGCAATGATGGGCACTGATAGGCAGCAATGATGGACACTGATAGGTCTCAATGATAGGCCGTATTGATGGGCACTGATAAGGTGGCACTGATGGGCACCGATGAGGCTGCACTGATATGCAGCACTGATGGTCACTGATAGGTGGCATTGCTAGGCGGCAATGATGGGCACTGATAGGCCTCAATGGTAGGCGGCACTGATAGGTGGCACTGATGGGCACTAATAGGTGGCACTGATGGGCACTGATATGCGGCACTGATAGGCACTAATAGGCGGCACTGATGGGCACTGCTAGGCAGCAATGATGAGCACTGATAGGCATAAATGATAGTCAGCAAGCACTGATAGGTGGCACTGATGGGCACTGATAGGTGGCACTGATGGGCACTAATAGGCCGCACTGATGGGCACTGCTAGGCAGCAATGATGGGCACTGATAGGTCTCAATGATAGGTGGCACTGATGGGCACTTAAATGTCCAACAATTGCTTGTCCTGACTGGAAATCTTCCACCGCTTAGTAAAAATAAGCCAATGAAGGGTGATTCAATAGCCGATACCACCGCCACATGAAACACACTGCCTCTTACCGCAATCACAGGATCATTGCTCGCACAATGATCATAAGCACATTCAGCGATGGTAGGAGAACCACATAGCCTTATTGTTGCTTCCTCAATTCCAAGCAGTAGACAGGCAGGATTACTCAGTAGGGGGAGAGATGTTTCAGATGAGGGGAAGAAATCCGCAGCAACACAAGAAAGAGCTCATAGTGTAGTATATTATTAAAAGAAGTTTATTGTTTGCAAAGTAAAATCTCACTCACCAATAGTAATAAAGAGTAATGCAGCAAAAAGTATGCGTCACAGCGAACCTTCCGTTGTAACGGCGGACCTTCCTAGTGCGACGAGATATACGCAGAGCCAGCTCCCCCCTACGCGTTTCGTCATTGGAATGTCACCAGTGGGGGTGTGGCTCTGCGTACAGGTGTCGTCAATTTGTATCTACAAGGCAGGAAGCGGAAGCGGACATCCAGTACGGCGATGCGTGTCAACCAAGAGTGCACCGTAACCAGCATATCCAGAACCGGAAGAACCTGACATCTTATTGAAGTTCTGAAAACAGCGATCTCGCTGGATATCTCCCAATCAAAAACTGGATAAAACTGCAATATAGACCCAAATCCAATCACGGAAAGGGAAGAGTGAGACTTAGATAGAATTAAACAAAATGAAATAACAGAAGGTTATAATCATAAATAGTGCATATAAAATATTCTAACATCGCACCCAGAAGGTCAGACATTACATGAAAGGAATGACAAAGATTAAAAATGTCATGCAAACATATATAGTTCATAAATAATTCACATAACAAGGAGGAAAGTTAAATAAAGTGACAAAAATGCCACTAATTCACAAGAAATATGCTAACTGTTATTGATGAAAGTATTAACGTCCAGATCAATGTTTAAACCCAGGGGGTCTGTAACTTTTCAACAAGTAGATCCATTTTGTTTCTAACCCAGAGATCTCCCTACGTACGTGGCTACCCCTCCAGTGTGGCTTAAATAGGGTCCCTATTGTGACATTGGTCATAATGCCTGGATGCTTGGGGAAGCCCTTGCGGATGTTAGTAATATGCTCATTCATCCGGGTATGAAAAGCTCAAATGGTGCGGCCTACATAATGCAGGCCGCATGGACAGGTGATCAAATAGACAACATTTTTTGACGAGCATGTGGCAAAAAAGTCAATATCGTAGGTGGTTCCCGTAACGTTAGATGTGAAACTAGTGTATTTTCTATACTTTAGAGCAGGGGTCCTCAAACTTTTTAAACAGGGGGCCAGTTCATGGTCCCTCAGACACTGTTAGGGGCCGAACTATAGTTTAAAAAAAATATGAACAAATTCCAATGTGCATATTTTATTCGTAGTGCACAAAAAAACAGGAAAAACAATACAATATTTATTGTTTTATTTATATATATATATATATATATATATATATATATATATATATATATATATATATATATGACCACAGCGTGTCACCTTTCAATGCAGAGTGCCCACAGTGTGCCCCCTTTCAATGCAGAGTGACCACAGCGTGCCCCCCTTCAATGCAGAGTGACCACAGCGTGCCCCCCTTTCAATGCAGAGTGACCACAGCGTGCCGTACCCCCTTCAATGCCAGAGCGACCACAGCGTGCCCCCCTTTCAATGCAGAGTGACCACAGCGTGCCCCCCTTCAATGCAGAGTGACCACAGCGTGCCCCCCTTTCAATGCAGAGTGACCACATCGTGCCATGCCCCCTTCAATGCCAGAGTGACCACAGCATGCCCCCTTTCAATGCAGAGTGACCACATCGTGCCCCCTTTCAATGCCAGAGTGACCACAGCGTGCCCCCTTTCAATGCAGAGTGACCAGCGTGCAGAGAGACCAGCGCACTTACCTGCAGCGGCAGCTTCTTCTCAGTCCCCCGTGTCTCCTCAAGTCCTCCCGCCTCCTCCTCGGCCAATGGCATGGGTTCGCCTTTCGGCCAATCAGGAAGCGGGTCTCTGACCCGCTTCCTGTTTGGCCAGGAGGAGGATCCATGTAACAATAGCGAATTTTCATTTGCTATTGTCACACAAATGGGTGGGCTAGGGCGCAGTGCTCTGCGCCCCGGGTCCACCCTTTTCTGAAGCATGTTAGAGCTTCAGTGAGTGACCTGCAGTCAGCCCTATGCCGATCCCGGCCGGCGGGCCGGGTTCAGGACTCTAGCAGGCCGCATGTGGCCCGTGGGCCGTAGTTTGAGGACCCCTGCTTTAGAGTGTTAACTGAGCACACCCCACATTTTCTGCACAGAAAAAATCCATTCATCTGAAAAAAAGAAACATGGTTTCTTTGGGGGCTCTATAACATTCGAGGCGATCTGTAGCCTAAGGTGAAGGGCACCCCTATAGATCACAGAGGGGGTGTCAGGCAATAGTGGCCCCAGTACCCTATCAATTTTCAAAATGTCCCAATGTTTGGACAATAGGTTCGTAACAATCCAATGTTATGTAGAGTAGGAGGTAAAGAATGAAAAGCATTGGGAAAATGTATCCATTTTTTGAATGGATTGATCACTGGATGGGAAGGGCCGTACTGGATTTAAGATGGTATCCCTCTCCATTTCTCCCACTTCCTTGATGACATCTAACTCCGCCTGATGCGATCCTTCAGCACATTGGCCTCACTGTAGTAATCCTGGAGTAGGGAACAGTTCCTCCTTAAGCGTCTGAACTGGCTTTTAGGAACAGCCCTAAGCCAGGACTTATGATGACAACTATTTAACCCAATGAAGCCGATGCGGTCGGGTTCCTTGAAAAAAATGGAAGTCAAAAAATCTTGTTTTGGTGTACTCTTATCTTTAGATCCAAAAAATGTATCTCCTCACTACTGGCTTCATGTTGATGGGAAATGCCTCTGTCATTGTCGTTGAGGGTGGAGAAAAAAGACTCTAATAAATGAGTATCTGCTTCCATTCCGCGTCCGCAAGGGGCCCCCCGGAAATTTCCTGGCCTTCTCTAGGAGGGAAATCTATGGGGACCCTGCTCTAAAGGGGGGCCTATGAGGGACCCTGGCCTGGCCTACTCTAAAAGGGGATCTATGGGGATCCTGACCTGCTCTAAAGAGGATCTAGGGGGGACCCTGGCCTGCTCTAAAGGGAGATCTATGGGGACCCTGGCCTGCTCTACAGGGGATCTATGGGGATCCTGGCCTGCTCTAAAGGGTGTCATATTGGCTAAATATATACATATTCTTTGCAGGGAGAGCCTGGAGTACCTGGTGGTGCAGGAAAACCTGGTAGCATGGAGAATATAGGTGAAAAGGTAAGACTAAAGAGGGATCCATGGGAACCCTGGCCTGCTCTAAAGGAGGATCTATGGGGACCCTGCTCTAAATGGGATCTATGAGGGACCCTGGCCTGGCCTGCTCTAAAGGGGGAGCTATGGGGGTGAAAAGGGGTGGAGCATGGGTGACCTTAAAATGATGCCCCACCCTGAAAAAAGTTCTGTGGACGCCCATGAGTACATCTTCAATGTACCATCCCCAAAATAACAATTCTGGTCTCGGTTGAGCATATATCACTTCCTCCTCCCACTTTATCATGAAGACTGATGGGCACTGATGAGGCGGCACTGATGGGCACTGATGAGGCTGCCCTGATATGCAGCACTGATGGGCACTGATAGGTGACACTGATGGGCACTGCTAGGTGGAAATAATGGGCACTGAAAGGCGCCAATGATGGGCAGCTCTGATAGGTGGCACTGATGGGCACTGCTAGGGAAAAATTATGGGCACTGAAAGGCACCAATGATAGGCAGCTCTGATAGGCAGCACTGATGGACACTGATAGGTGACACTGAAGGGCACTGCTAGGGAGAAATGATGGGCACTGAAAGGCGCCAATGATAGGCAGCTCTGATGAGGCAGCACTGATGGGCACTGATGAGGCTGAACTGATATGCAGCACTGATGGGCACTGATAGGTGACACTGATGGGCACTGCTAGGCAGAAATGATGGGCACTGAAAGGCGCCAATGATAGGCAGCTCTGATAGGCGGCACTGGTGGGCACTGATAGGTGGCAATGATAGGCAGCACTAGTAGGCATCACTGATAGGCACTGATTGGCAGCACTGGTGGGCACTGATTGGCAGCAATGATGGGCAATGGACAGGCTGCACTGACCATCAGGACACTGATGATCAGTGCCCTGATTATCAGCACAGATGTCCCCTGTGTGGATTGCCGCTTATCGGTTCTCCTCATGCGCTGTCAGGATAACCGATAACAAGCGAATCCTGTTTACCCTATGATCAGCTGTGATTGGTCACAGGTCACATAGTAAAAAGCCACTGTGTTTGGCTCTTTAGCCCAATCTGTGATCAGCTGTGTCCAAAGAACACAGCGATCACAGATCACTGCCAACGCACGCCGCGGGAAGCGCAGTCATGGGAGGACATCATATGACACCCTCCCGGCAACGCACGATCACGCTGTAGCGGTCATTTGGCTATCGCATGGTCCTGAAGAGGTTAAAGTGAACCTGTCAGTAACTTTACAACTCCCCATGAATACATTCCTGACATATGGCCCCAAGGATTAAGCGGAACATCACTCTCTCAATCAACTTGAACAATTTTTAATCCTTACGCTGCTAGCATTAGTAAATAGGGAGGAAAGTACAGGTAAACGGCTTCCCCTCCCACCGCCTGTAAATACAATCAAGCGGCTGAACAGCCTCTATAATTGTTTTTATTGTGCAGGGAATCGCCAGCAGAGAAAAAAAGGATTTCTGAATGAAGCCTGCATATGATGTCCTTGGGCGCGAAGTGGTTAAAATTCCATCCTTGAGTTCCAGTCAGTGACTTTGTCTAGGCTGGGATGATGTCATCAGTTCTCCAGGCCGCTAACCATTTCATTTGCAGAGTCCTAATTTATTAAAATGGAATTTTTTTTTTTTTTTCAGAATATACAGCAGCAGTATATTTTTCATAAACTGTACCTTTTATCAATAAAAAGCCATTCTTGATCTCCAGTGAGTGGCTTTACCTGGGCTGAGAAGATGTCATCAGCCTGTTGCAGGCAGGGGGAAGCATTTCCTCAGTCTCTCCCCCCCCCCCCCCCCAGTGATCAGACTGTACATTGTAATTTTGTAGCAAATCACTAAGTGAGATGTTGCAGGAGAGGCTGTCCTGTGTCAGGCAAATTACCTGGATTTACATGATTGTGTCATCTCTATCCTGGTAGTAAATGGTGACCCTCAATGATGCCTTTTTTAATTTAATAAAGTGGATCTTTTCAGAATATACGGCAATATTTAAAAACGATACCTTTTACCAATAAAAAGCCTTGAACTCCAATCAGTGACTTTGCCTGGGCTGTGATGATGTCATCAGTCTGTCGCAGGCAGGAGAAAGCCACATGGGTAACCCAGTCACCCTAATCTGTATTTCTCAGTCAGGGTGCCATCTGGAGTCTTCAGGTTGGCAGTCAAACACAGGCATCCCCCCCCCCCCCCCAGCATGTGTTTGTCCTAGAAGCACGCTCAAATCACACACCCCCAGCATGTAGACCAGCTCCTGGTCTCACAGAAGACCGGCTCCCATTCATGTGATCACTCGCCTCTGATGACGTCACGTCATGACGAAACGCATAAGGCAGGACCCTATGCATGACGCAAGCACGCCTGATGCCACAACTTTTATGATTGTATACAGGAAGCACTTATTGATTCAACTATATGTGAGTTTACAACAAAAATACCATTGATTTTAGTACATATTGCACTATGGTACTTTTTATACTCTTAAGAGCTAAACTGCATTATTATCAAAAGTGGATGTGTGCTTGACTGCTGGAGATTGGAGGTCTAAGAGGTGGTCCTTAGGGTACTGGCTTTATTAGAGGCGTAACTAGAACTTTCAGGGCCCCCATGCAAGAAACCATGAAGAGCCCCCCGGACCCCTGGCCGGGGGCCCTTCCATTCAAGCCTGGGGCTCTTCCCATTGATCCTGGGGCCCTTTACTCTCGTTGCGGGGCCCTTTATTACAGTCCCACAGCGGGACCCTTTCACAAGTTCTGCAGTGGGCCCCCTTCCTGCCATCTTGGGGCCTCCCCACGGTGGTGGAATGCCAGGGCCTGGTTGCAAGTGTGACCTTTGCGATCCTGGAAGTTCACCCACTGCTGTCAGTAGTTTTTATTTTTTGGTAATTTAATTGTATTATTTTTTATCATTTTATTTTTTTTTTTACAATGTCACTGACTATGACTCTGTCCATTCAGAAAAGGAAGGAGCTGTAAAATTACATATTTACCGACCCCTTCCTGGTTCTCTATTTTGACACATCCCCTGCAGCAGGAGAGGGAAGAGAACACAGTGGGGGGGGGGCAGTACATTGGGGGGACCAGGGGAGCACACAGGGGCCCAAGGACAGCAGAACTTAAGTGAAGTGGATAGGAGGAGCGGCGGGGGCAGCATACAGAGGAACCAATCTCCTCCATTTTCCTCCTGCAGCTACAGAAGGAAAAAAGGGAGGACAGTGATTTCTCTACATGCTGCCCCTGCCGCCCCTCCTATCCAGGTGTACAGGGGAGCCGCACAGCAACCGCAACCCCTGCAACCCCTGTAGTTACGCCCCTGGGCTTTATTATCCCTCTTGGAGTCTCCCATATGGAGTGTCACTGCTCCACTGGATTGAGGGTTCCATCCAGTGAGTTTGACCTCTCTATAATATGAGGGTCCCCTCCTTCCGGTAAGGGGAACTGCTTGATCACTGTGGTGGTGTGTGGCTCTATCTGTCACACCGAGGCTTGTGCTTGGATACTCTCTCTTCCGGCTTTTTCCCCAGGGACAATATTCTTAAAATTCTGAAATAATCAGATTGAATGGGCTAAACGTGTGTACCAACAGGCAGATGTATGAGGAAAAACTTCTATTTTAGGATTTGTTATACTCTGCTCAGATTTCTTAGTTAGCGATCAAAGAGTTCCAATACAAATACACAGATTATAGAGAACTTTTGGTTAGAAATAATTCAAATCTGTTTACATGTTTACAAGGAGCGCATTCCTATCTTTATTGTTTTCTCCAACTTTTGTAACTATTCCCATTTTTCAAAAATAAATAAACTTTTGATGGAAAAAAAAAACAATATGATTTGTGTCGCAATTGTATACGCTATATTGTTTATTCTTTATTTGCTATTTTTTTTTCTCCACGAAAATGTGGAATTACCCTTTACGTTTTTTTTTATTACGTTTTTTTTTTATTAACTCACAATTTGTATTAGTCCTATGCGCAAATGCAGGGGTGTTTGTCACTCTTTTGATTTAATTGAAGAAGTGTCGGATGCTGAAGATTCTTTTAAGATTCTTCTTTTACTGGCTGTTTTTTTATTTTGTTTTTATTTATTTATTTTTTTTCAATATTAAGATTAAGAAATATTTTTTTTAAATGTTAAATTTAAGAAATAATTCAAATCTGTTTACATATTTACGAGGAGCGCATTCCTATCTTTGTTGTTTTCTCTGTTTACTCCAACTTTTGTAACTATTTCTATTTTTCAAAAATAAATAAACTTTTGATGGAAAAAAAAGCGATCAAAGAGTTCCAATATAATTACGCAGATTATAGAGAACCTTTGGTTAGAAATAATTCAAATCTCTGTTTATATGTTTACAAGGAGCGCATTCCTATCTTTATTGTTTTCTCCAACTTTTGTAACTATTCCTGTTTTTCAAAAATAAATAAACTTTTAATAGAAAAAAAAAACAAAAAATAATATGATTTGTGTTGCAATTGTATACGTTTTTTCTTTATTTGCTATTTTTTTTCTCCACGAAAATGTGGAGTTACCCTTTAAGTTTTTTTTTTTACGTTTTTTTTGAATAACTTACAATTTGTATTAGTCCTGTGCGCAAGTGCAGGGGTGTTCGGCGCGACCCCGATCTCGGTAAAGAATCAATGACATGACTCTTTACCCATGTGATCGGCTGTGTCCAATCACAGCCTGTCACATGTAAATGAGGAAGTGCCGTTATTCGGCTCTCCTCGCCTCACACTGTCAGAGTGTGAGGCGAGGAGAGCCGATCAGCAGGTCCTCCTCATAGGGGAGACAAAGACATGTAATCAGGGCACTGATCATCAGTGCCCTGAATACACAAATGTGAAATCAAGTGCCAATCAGTGCCCACAGTGCCCACCATCAGTGCCAAAAATCAGTGCCCATAGTGCTGCCAGTTGCTCATCTAGGCACTGACTGGCAGCACTATGGGCACTGATTGTGGCCACTGATGGTGCTGCCCATCAATGCTCATCAGTGCCGCCCGTCAGTGCTCATCAGTGCCGCCGTCAGTGCCCATCATTGCCGACCGTCAGTGCCTATCAGTGCCGCCTCTTAGTGCCCATTAATGCCACCTCTCAGTGGCCATCAGTGCCACCTTTCAGTGCCCATCAGTGCCGCCTGTCAGTGCTCATCAGTGCTGCCTGTCAGTGCCACCTATCAGTGCCCAACAGTGCGGCATATTACATAGTTACATAGTTACATAGTAGGTGAGGTTGAATAAAGACAATAGTCCATCCAGTTCAACCTGTGTAGGTGTGTGTGACTGTAATCATCTAACATAGCCCTTAATCTCCTGATCCTTGAGATGTACGTCTAAGAGTCTTTTGAAAGTCACCATACTTCCCGCAGAAACCACCTCTTGTGGTAGACAATTCCACAATCTTGTAGCCCTAACAGTAAAGAACCCTCCTCGTTGCCTGAGGTTAAAACGCTTCTCCTCTAATCGCATTGTATGTCCTCGAGTCCTCATGCAATTCCTTCAAATGAACAGCTTTTTTTCTAAGCTGAGATCCCCATTAAGATATTTATAAATTGCTATCATGTCCCCTCTCAGACGTCTCTTCTCCAGGGAAAATAAATCGAGCGATTGCAGCCGCTCTTCATAGTTAAGGTCCTCCAACCCCCTAATCAGTTTAGTTGCCCTTCTCTGGACTTTCTCCAGCTCCAACACATCCCTCCTGAGGACTGGCGACCAGAACTGGACAGAATACTCCAGATGCGGTCGGACCAGAGTTTTATAAAGTGGAAGGATTATAGTCTTTCTCTGGAATACATCCCTTTCTTTATGCATGCTAATATTCTGCTGGCTTTGGCAGCTGCCGCTTGACATTGCATGCTGTTACCTAATCTATCATCAACCAAGACTCCCAGATCTTTCTCCATTTTCGATTCCCCCAAGGGTTCCCCTCCTAACGTGTATTGTGTTTTTATGTTTTTAGTCACCCAAGTGCAAAACCTTACACTTCTCCACATTAAACCTCATTTGCCATGTCGTTGCCCACTCCGTAATTTTGTCCAGGTCATTCTGTAGGATATCTGCTTCATGCTGTGCAGTTATTGCCCTGCCCAATTTTGTGTCATCTGCAAAAACTGATAACGAACTACTGATCCCGTCCTCAATGCTGTTTATGAATAAATTGAACAAGGTTGGTCCCAGGACTGAGCCCTGGGGCACCCCGCTTACTACCGCAGACCAGTCTGAGTATGCGCTGTTTATTACCACCCTTTGGACACGGCCTTTTAGCCAGTTCCGTATCCAAGAGCAAACCCTGCTATCGATGCCTGCAGACCTTATTTTATAAATTAAGCGCTTGTGGGGAACTGTATCAAACGCCTTAGCGAAATCTAAGTACACCACATCCACTGGTCTGCCCCTATCCAGGTACACCACATCCACTGGTCTCCCCCTATCCAGGTACACCACATCCACTGGTCTCCCCCTATCTAGCTCACAGCTCACCTCCTCGTAGAATGCTAAGAGATTGGTTTGACAAGAACGCCCATTTGTAAACCCATGCTGGTTACTACTGATGATGTTGTTGTCTTTAGCATATTCTACGATATAGTCCCTTATCATCCCCTCCAAAAGTTTACATATTATTGATGTCAGACTGACAGGCCTATAATTTCCCAGGATATGCCTCTGGCCCTTTTTGAATATCGGAATCACGTTAGCCTTCCTCCAATCCCCTGGTACATCTCCTGTCCTAATACTGTCAGCAAAGATCAGGAACAGTGGTCTGGATATAACCTTACTGAGTTCCTTGAGTACTCTCGGATGTACGCCATCCGGGCCTGGTGATTTGTTTGTGTTAAGTTTATCCAGTCTTTTTCTGATTTCCCCCTCTGTTAGCCATAGTGGCAAGTCCTGTGTATTACTACTAATCAAACAGTCATGGTCAGTGTACCCCATACAGTCATGGTCAGTGTACCCCTCCGTTTCCTGTGTAAAGACTGACGAGAAAAAAGCATTCAGCACGGTTGCTTTTTCAGTGTCCTCTGTAACCATCCTCCCATCATCGCTAATTATGTGTGCAATATGCTCTGCCCTAGTTTTTTTGCTGTTGATATATTTAAAGAATTTCTTTGGTTTTTTTTTTACTATCCTCCGCTATTTGTCTCTCAAAGTTGATTTTAGCCATCTTGATTTCTTGTTTACTTTTCTTATTTGCCTCCTTGTATTGGTCGAAAGCCGATACTGTGCCCTCTGATTTATATTTCTTGAAGGCCAATTTTTTTCCCCTAATAAGTTTTTTGACGCTACGGTTTAGCCAGCCAGGTTTGGCTTTGTCTCTTCTAAATTTATTTCCCATAGGAATGCACTGCAAGATCCCTTTGCTTAATATGTTCCTAAAGCATTCCCATTTTTCCTCTGTGGTCAGGGATCCCAGGGTTTGGTCCCAGTTTACCCTTTCCATCAATGAGTACAATTTTGGAAAGTTTGCCCTTTTGAAGTTTAAGGTTCTTATGTTCCCCACTTGCCTTGTTATATTGTTATTTATACTAAATGTGATCAACCTGTGATCGCTAGAGCCCAGGTTGTCCTGGACTCCTACCTCCGAGATTAGGTCTGGGTCATTAGTGATCAATAGATCCAGGACTGCATTTTCTCTGGTAGGGGAATCCACCAACTGTGACATGTAATTATCCTGTAAGGTTTCCGTGAATAGACGGGCCTTCTGTGAGTGTGCAGTCCCCTCTTCCCAGTCAATGTCGGGATAATTGAAGTCTCCCAATATGATGACTGATCCCAGTTTTGCCACTTTACCCAAAAGTGCTAAAAATTCCAGCTCTACCTCCTCCCGAAGGTTAGGTGGCCTATAGCAAACCCCCACAATTACTTTTCCCTTATCTTCTTCCCTATCAAGTTCAACCCACACAGATTCTAAATCCATGCTCATCCCATCCGTAATGTCACTTCTTTCTAGCACCTTTATATTGTTCTTGACATAGAGACATACCCCTCCCCCTCTTTTTCCTACCCTGTCCTTCCGGTACACCGAATACCCTTGGATATTGGCCAGCCAGTCATGTGAGGGGTCGAACCAAGTTTCTGTTATTCCCACAAGGTCTATGTCCTCCTCATGTACTAACATTTCCAACTCATCCATCTTATTAGCTAGGCTCCTGGCATTAGCATATACCCCTCTTAGTTTTACGGAAGTTAAACGTGATTGGCGTGATTAATACCTCCTAATCAGTGCCACCTCATCAGTGCCCATAAGTGCCACCTCATCAGTGCCCATGAGTGCAGCCTATCAGTGCCCATCAGTGCCGTCTCATCAGCGCACATCAGTGAAGGAGAAAAATGATTTCTTTTCAAAATGTACTTATGGAAAATAATAAAAACTTTATTTTTTTTTACATTTTTCTGCTTTTCTCTTTTTTTTGTAAGAAATAAAAAACCCAGTGGTGATTAAATACCACTGAAAGAAAGCTCTATTTGTGTAAAAAAAATGATAAAAATTTCATATGGGTACAGTGTAGCACGACCGCGCAATTGTCATTCAAAGTGTGAGAGCGCTGAAAGTTGAAAATTGGCCTGGGCGAAAGTGCACTGTAGGCAAGTGGCTAAGATTCTTCTTTTACTGGCTGTTTTTTTTTATTTTGTATTTATTTATTTATTTATTTATTTATTTTCAATATTAAGATTAAGAAATCATTTTTTTTAAATGTTAAATTTAAGAAATAATTCAAATCTGTTTCCTATCTTTACTGTTTTCTCTGTTTCCTCCAACTTTTGTAACTATTCCTATTTTTAAAAATAAATAAACTTTTGATGGAAAAAAAAAAAATATATGACTTGTGTCGCAATTGTATACGCTATATTGTTTTTTCTTTATTTGCTATTTTTTTTTCTCCACGAAAGTTGAATTACCCTTTAAGTTTTTTTAAATACGTTTTTTTGATTACGCTTTATTGATGAACTCACAATCTGTATTAGTACTGTGCGCAAGTGCAGGGGCGTTTGTCACTCTTTTGACTTATTTGAAGAATTGTCAAATGCTGAAGATTCTTTTAAGATTCTTCTTTTACTGGATGATTTGTTTTATTTTTGTTAATGTTATTTATCAATTTATTTATTCTTTTGCCTTAACCGCTCTCTTCTCTAAAAACAGGTTGCCGTTTCGGCTCGCTGCCCCTTAACAAAAGGCAGCTGCACTGATGGCGAGGGAATTGGAAGCCGGAGAATGTTAATCTGAGGATTTTATGTCAGGAAATAATTACTTCTATGATTTAATAACTCGGAGAAGTGTCCCAGTTGTCTGGCGCACATTGTGCATATTGATGAGGCTAATGAAACCCGGGGTAAGTGCAGACCCTTTGATATGAAGCCATTGTGTCTCCGACATAGAACAAGTGGCTGCCATCTCCCAGCATGCCGAGCCCCCCCGGCCATGTACTTTCATCTGCAGCCACGTATGTAGATGGCACGGCCTGTTATGGTCCGGTGTTGGAGTGAAGTGCTGAAATAGCTCCGGGACGTGAAGAGGGCCGTCCCTCAGCTGAAGGACTATAGAAGCTGAACCATCAAGATACATTAATGGAGAAATTCCTGGAGATACGAAGGGGGTCCGAGACTCAGGAATCCTGTCACTAATAACCTATTTGTATAGGAAGACCCTGAAATTACAAACCACAGATGGATGACCCGTTACTGATTAACCAGTGCCGGGACGTAAAAAAAAAAAATAACAAAGTATACATTCACCAAAAGGACGCCATTCTGATTGAAACAAAAAGAAAGAGTAACGCCATCTAAGTGCAGCAAGAGGGTATGTTTGTTCAGTTAACAGATGAATAAAACTCACAGGATAACAGAGATGTCAGCGCATGTGTCTGGATATAAAGTGTTCATCCACTCTGGGGGAGGACAATATGGAGTCAGGGGCGGATCCAGGGGGGGCAACGGGGCAATTGCCCCCCCCCGATAAAATATTATAAAATATTACCAACGCTGGAACATAGCCACCCTTCCAAACTAGATTGCTGGAAATAGTTGCTAGGGCCGCCTCCAGTGATGTCGCAGCCTCGGAGTGGAGAGAGGCCTGCGTCTAGTCCTGCACTACACAGCTGTATCCAACCACCTCCTTCTTTTCATAAGAGGGAGTGATTGGCAGTAGGGAGGGATTGGTCAGTGTGTGTGATCTTCTTCATGCCAGTGTCTCCACCGCTCTGCTTCATCTCTGGCGCCCGCTGTCCACCACCGCCCGCAGAGAGAGTGTCTTGCAGCAACTGGCCCGAGTTGTATTTGTGTGCTGCTGCTGAACTGCTGGCTGGGCTGGCTCAGATCTATGGCTACCCCAGGGGCGGATCCATGGGGGCAACGGGGCAATTGCCCCCCCCTCGATAAAATATTATAAAATATTACTGACGCCGGAACATAGCCACCTTTCTAAACTAGATTGCCGGAAATAGTTGCTAGGGCCACCTCCAGTGACGTTGCAGCCTCCGAGTGGAGAGAGGCCTGCGCCTAGTCCTGCACTACACAGCTGTATCCACCCACCTCCTTCTTTTCTGGCTCGCAGCAGCATAAGAGGGAGTGATTGGCAGTAGGGAGGGATTGGTCAGTGTGTGTGTGTGATCTTCTTCATGCCAGTGTCTCTACCGTTCTGCTTCATCTCTGGCGCCCGCTGCCCACCACCGCTCACAGAGAGAGTGTCTTGCAGCAACCGGCCCAAGTTCTATCTGTGTGCTGCTGCTGAAGTGCTGGCTGGGCTGGCTCAGATCCATGGCTGCCCCAGGGGCGGATCCAGCGGGGGACAATGGGCAATTACCCCCCCCCCCCCCGATAAAATATTATAAAATAGTACTGACTCCGGAACATAGCCACCTTACGAGATTGCCGGAACTGGTTATATCTGCTTTAACAACTTCTGGACCGGAAGAATTTGCCCCCTTAATGACCAGACCATTTTTTGTGATTCAGCACTGCGTTACTTTAACTGACAATTGAGCGGACGTGTGACGCTGTACCCAAATACAATTGATGTTCTTTTTTTCCCACAAATAGAGCTTTCTTCTGGTGGTATTTGATCACCTGTGCGATTTTTTTTTTTTTTTTTTTTGCGCTATAAACAAAAAAAGAGCGACAATTCTGAAAAAAAACAAAAAACATTTTTTACATTCTGCTATATAACATTCCTGATAGAAAAAAATAAAAATCAAATTTTTTCATCATTTTAGGCCAATTTGTATTTTGCTACATATTTCTGGAAAAAAAATACCAATAAGTGTATATTGATTGGCTGATCAAAAGGTCGGCTGCACATCCATGATGGGAATTTCCCGTTCCACCACATCCCAAAGGTGCTCTATTGGATGAGATGTGGTGAGTGTGGAGGCCATTGGAGGACGGTGACCTCATTGTCATGGTGAAGAAACCAGTGGTGAGATGATTGGAGCTTTGTGACATGGTGCATTATCCTGCTGGGAGGAGCCATCAGAAGATGGGGACACTGTAGTCATAAAGGGATGGACATGGTCACCAACAATACTCAGGTAGGCCGTGGGGTGTAATCCATGCCCAGTTGGTACTAAGGGGGCCAAAGTGTGCCAAGAAAATACCCCCCCCCCCACACACACACACACACACACACACATACACCATTACACCACCATCACCAGCCTGAACCAATTACCCCCCCCCCCACACACACACCATTACATCACCACCACCACCACCACCACCAGCCTGAACCAATACCCCCCCCCCACACACACACACCATTACACCACCAGCCTGAACCAATACCCCCCCCCCCACACACACACACGCACACACCATTACACCACCATCACCAGCCTGAACCAATTACCCCCCCCCCCCCCCACACACACACACCATTACATCACCACCACCACCACCAGCCTGAACCAATACCCCCCCCCCCCACACACACACCATTACACCACCAGCCTGAACCAATACCCCCCCCTCCCACACACACACGCACACACCATTACACCACCATCACCAGCCTGAACCAATACCCCCCCCCCCCCACACACACACCATTACACCACCAGCCTGAACCAATACCCCCCCCCCCCACACACACACACGCACACACCATTACACCACCATCACCAGCCTGAACCAATTACCCCCCCCCCCACACACACACCATTACACCACCACCAGCCTGAACCAATACCCCCCCCCCCCCACACAGACACACACACACGATTACACCACCACCACCAGCCTGAACCAATACCTCCCCCACACACACCATTACACCACCACCACCAGCCTGAACCGTTACCCCCCTCCTCCCCCCCCACACCATTACACCACCACCACCAGCCTAAACCAATACCCCCCCTCATCCTCCACACCATTGCACCACCACCACCAGCCTGAACCGTTACCCCCCCTCCTCCTCCCCCCCACACCATTACACCACCAGCCTGAACCGTTGCCCCCCCCCCCACACCATTACACCACCACCACCAGCCTGAACTGTTACACCCCCCCCCAACACACACACACCATTACACCACCAGCCTGAACCAATACCCCCCCTTCTCCCCCACACCATTACACCACCACCACCAGCTTGAACCATTACCCCCCCCCCACACCATTACACCACCACCACCAGTCTGAACCATGGATGGATCCATGCGCCAAATTCTGACCCTAACATCTGAATGTCGCAGCTGAAATCCAGACTCATCAGACCAGGCAACGTTTTTCCAATCTTCTATTGTCCATTTTTGGTGAGCCTGTGCATCTTGTAGCCTCTGTTTCCTGTTCTTAGCTGTCAGGAGTGGCACCCAATGTGGTCTTCTGCTGCTGTAGCCGATCTGCTTTAAGGATGGATGTGTTGTGCGTCCAAAGATGTTATTCTGCATACCTTGGATGTAACGAGTGGGTATTTGAGTTACTGTTGTCTTTCTATCATCTGAAACCAGTCTGCCCATTGTCCTCTGACCTCATCAAGGCATTTTTTTCTCCACACAACTGCCGCTCACTGGATATTTTCTCTTTTTCCCATCATTCTCTGTAAACCCGAGAGATGGTTGTGCGTGAAAATCCTAGAAATAGTCAGACCGGCCCACCTGCCACCAACAACTATGCCTCGTTTAAAGTAACCGAAATCCACTTTCTTCCCCATTCTGATGCTTGGTTTGAACTTCAGCAAGTCGTCTTCACCACATCTAGATGCCTAAATATATTGAATTGCCGCCATGTAATTGGCTGATTAGCAATTTGTGTCATCAAGCTATTGAACCGGTGTACCTAATAAAGTGGCCGATGAGTGTATTTCCTATCAAACTTCTCTGACAAGGATCCACCGCTGGTTTCCTTTACAGAGGGGTGGAAGGTGTGCACGAGTGTTGCGTGCATTGGGGTTCCGTTTAAGACGATCATACGTAATGCGCATGTAAAAGCCTAAATGTATTTTCCAACTTCCAGCCCGGAGGATTTACTACTTTAATCTTCTAATTATAATTCAGCGTTTGCAGTGCGTCCCATTTCCGCCACATTGGTTCCCTCTATATATATATATTATAGAGATAATGGTGCTGATTATTATTTCATCACATTTAATGCTGTGTAGCTCTGTGCGGTCTGCTGGAGGAAGAAGCTTCAGGAAGTGTTTTTGCATCATTGTAAAAAGGAAAGTTATCAATGAGACTCAATGAGTGGTGCGGGGATTGAAGTTGTTACATTTAGTTACTTATAATGTAACTATCTACTATTTTAAGAGTAAAGGATAAGTGAAACCGCATCTCCACCATAATACATATGTTAATAATATATGTTAGTTACTAAATAATATACACTGCTCAAAAAAATGAAAGGAACACTTTAAAAACACATCAGATCTCAATAAGGAAAAATATCATGCTGGATATCTAGATTGTAAGCTCTAACGAGCAGGGCCCTCTGATTCCTCCTGTATTGAATTGTACTGTAACTGTATTGTCTTCCCCCACATTGTAAAGCGCTGCGCAAACTGTTGGCGCTATATAAATCCTGTATAATAATAATAATAAAAAAATCTGTACTGGTATGGACTGGGTAATGTGTTAGGATCTATACTGGTATGGACTGGGTAATGTGTTAGGATCTATACTGGTATGGACTGGGTAATCTGTTAGGATCTATGCTGGTATGGACTGGGTAATGTGCTAGGATCTATACTGGTATGTACTGGGTAATGTGTTATGATCTATACTGGTATGGACTGGGTAATGTGTTATGATCTATACTGGTATGGACTGGGTAATGTGTTGGGATCTATACTGGTATGGACTGAGTAATCTGTTAGGATCTATACTGGTATGGACTTGGTAATGTGTTAGGATCTATACTGGTATGGACTGGGTAATGTGTTAGGATCTATACTGGTATGGACTGGGTAATGTGTTAGGATCTATACTGGTATGGACTGGGTAATGTGTTAGGATCTATCCTGGTATGGACTGGGTAATGTGTTAGGATCTATACTGGTATGGACTGGGTAATGTGTTAGGTCCTATACTGGTATGGACTGGGTAATGTGTCAATCTATACTGGTACGGACTGGGTAATGTCTCAGGATCTATACTGGTATGGACTGGGTAATGTGTTAGGATCTATACTGGTATGGACAGGGTAACGTGTTAGGATCTATACTGGTATGGACTGAGTAATGTGTTAGGATCTATACTGTTATGGACTGGTTAATGTGTTAGGATCTATACTGGTATGGACTGGGTAATGTGTTAGGATCTATACTGCTCTGGGCTAGGTAACGTGTTAGGATCTATACTGGTATGGACTGGGCAATGTGTGAGAATCTATACTGGTATGGACTGGGTAATGTGTCAATCTATACTGGTACGGACTGGGTAATGTCTCAGGATCTATACTGGTATGGACTGGGTAATGTGTTAGGATCTATACTGGTATGGACTGGGCAATGTGTTAGGACCTATACTGAGATGGACCGGGTAATGTGTCAATCTATACTGGTACGGACTGGGTAATGTGTCAGTCTATACTGGTATGGACTGGGTAATGTGTTAGGAAGAAAAGTATGCCACATTGTTTGATGGAAATGAAAATGATCGCCCTACAGAGGGTTGAATTCAAAGACAACCAAAAAATCAAAATGAAAAAATGATGCAGCAGGCGAGTCCATTTTGCTGAAATTTTATCTTTTCGGACTGTTTTTCACTAATTTTGCATTTGGCTAGGGTCAGTGTCACTACTGGTTGCATGAGGAGATACCTGGACCCTATAGAGGTTGCACAGGCAGTCTGACTCCTCCAGGATGGCACATCAAAAAGTGCCATTGCCAGAAGGTTTGCTGTGTCTCCCAGCACAGTCTCAGGAGCATGGAAGAGATTTCATGAGACAGGCAGTTACTCTAAGAGAGCTGGACAGGGCCGTAGAAGGTCCTTAACCCATCAGCAGGACCGGTATCTGCTCCTCTGTGCAAGAAGAAACAGGATGAGCGCTGCCAGAGCCCTACAAAATGACCTCCAGCAGGCGGAGGTGGAGCTTGATTGGTATTTGCCATTGAGCACCAGAATTGGGAGGTCCGCCACTGGCACCCTGTGCTTTTCACAGATAAGAGCAGGTTCACCCTGAGCACATGTGACAGACGTGAAAGGGTCTGGAGAAGCCGTGGAGAATATTATGCTGCCTATAACATTGTTCAGCATGACCGGTTTGGTGGTGGGTCAGTGATGGTCTGGGGAGGCACAGACCTCTACAGGCCTGACAATGGCACCCTGACTGCCATTGGCTATAAGGATGAAATTCTTGGACCCATCGTCAGACCCTACGCTGGTGCAGTGGGTCCTGGGTTCCTCCTGGTGCACGACCATGCCGGGCCCCATGTGGCGAGAGTATGCAGCCAGTTCCTGGAGGATGAAGGAATTGATTCCATTGAATGGCCCCAGTGTTTGCTTGACCTAAATCCAATAGAACACTTCTGGGACTGAGGTTGCACCTCAGTCTGTTCAGGAGCTCAGTGATGCCCTGGTCCAGATCTGGGAGGAAATACCCCAGGACAACCATCCGTTGTCTCATTAGGAGAATTCCCCGATGTTGTCAGGCATGCATACAAGCACGTGGGGGTCATACAAACTACTGAGGACCATTCTGAGTTGCTGCAATGAAATTTCAGCAAAATGGACTCGCCTGCTGCATCATTTTTCCACTTTGATTTTCGGGGTGTCTTTGAATTCAGGCCTCTGTAGGGTGATAATTTTCATTTCCATCAAACAATGTGGCATCCTTTCCTTCCTAACACATTACCCAGTCCATACCAGTATAGATCCCAAAACATTACCCAGTCCATTCCAGTATAGATCCTAACACATTACCCAGTCCATTACAGTATAGATACTAACACATTACCCAGGCCATACCAGTATAGATCCTAACAAATTACCCAGTCCATACCAGTATAGATCCTAACACATTACCCAGTCCATACCAGTATAGATCCTAACACATTACCCAGTCCATTCCAGTACAGATCCTAACACATTACCCAGTCCATACCAGTATAGATCCCAACACATCAGTGGCGGCTGGTGCATTGAGGGTAGCAGGGGCGCCGCCCCCCCTTTGCGTCCGGCCACCTAATCATCATGCAGGGCGCCGGATGCATGGAGTTTCAGTGGGGCTTTTTTTTTTTTTTAGCATGTGATTAGAGCCAGAGGCTCTAATAGGCTAAAAAAAGGTTGGTGTTTGGGGCGCAGATCACTGCGCCCCGAGCCCTTCCAGTTGTCTGACAATAGCGAATGAATATTTGCTATTGTCACATGTTTCCTCGTCCTGGCCATTAAGGATCTGTTTACCGATTGGCCGAAAGGAGAAGCCGTGCCATTGGCCATGGAAGAGGAGGGAGGAGACGCAGAAGAGTATAGATCCTAACACATTACCCAGTCCATTCCAGTATAGACCCTAACACATTACCCAGTCCATTCCAGTATAGATCCTAACACATTACCCAGTCCATACCAGTATAGATCCTAACACATTACCCAGTCTATACCAGTATAGATATCCAGCATGATATTTTCCCCATTGAGATCTGATGTGTTTTCAAAGTGCTCCTTTACTTTTGAGCAGTGTATATTCAACTGCTGATGTCTCTGCTCTGAGCAGATTTAACTGCTTGCCGACCGCCGCAAGTAGATTTACTGCGGCGGTCAGCCCCTACCAGGCAGAGTGACGTTAATTAACGTCACTAGCCTGGGAGGGTCTGGGGAGCGAGCGCGCGCCCGCGGAGGCGCGCTCCCGCTCCCGCGCGGTCACGCACCCCCCCCCGCGCGTGTGACCAGCGGACCCGATGTCCGCCGGTCACTCGGCGATCGTCGGGGGAAGAGGGAGAATGTCAGGCAGCTTGTGTAAACAAGCTGCCTGTCATTCTCCTCGCTGTAAAGACACTGATTACACGGATCTAGTATGTAGATCCGTTGATCAGTGTCCTTACAGCTAGAGCCACAGCCAATCACAGTAAGAATCACGCCCCTAGGGACACACACAGCCCCTCCCTCCCAAATAAAGTTAACCCCTTCACTGCCAGTGTATTTTTACAGTAACAGTGCATATGTATAACACTGATTACTGTAGAAATGTCACTGGTAACCCCAAAAGTGTCAAAAATGTCAGTCAAGGGTCCGATCTGTCCGCCGCAATGTCGCAGTACCGCAAAAAAAATCGCAGATCGCCGCCATTACGCGTTAAAAAAAAACAACAAAAATGACAAAAATCTTTCCCTTTGTTAGTAAACGCGATAACTTTTGCGCAAACCAATCAAAATACGCTTTTTGCGATTTTTTTTACCAAACATAGGTAGGATAAAACAAATTGGCCAAAAATGTTAAAAAATTTTGTTTTTTACATTTTTTTGGGGGGGAATTTCATATAAAAAAATGTGAAAAATATTGCTATTTTTGCAAAATTGTCGCTCTTTTTTTGTTTATAGCGCGTGATCAAAAAATCGCACAGGTGATCAAATACCACCAAAAGAAAGCTCTGTTTGTGGGAAAAAAAGGACGTCAAATTCGTTTAGGTACAGCGTCGCACGACCGCGCAATTGTCCGTTAAAGTTGCGCAGTGCCGAATCGCAAAATACCCCCTGGTCTTTTAGCAGGAAAATCCTCCGGGGCTTAAGTGGTTAAAAAAAACAAAACTTAAATGAACTTCTTCCATACCACCCCACGTACTTTAACTGTGGCAGGGCTGTCTGTTAGCGCAAAATCACGTACAGGTATGTTGCAGCTTCTTTCAGGTTTGGGGCACGCATGCGTGCCGCTGGTGACCCGCTACCATTGTGATTGGCCACAGTGGGAGCCGATCAGAGGGTCCGGCAGACCAGATGTTTGCCGACACACTGCAATCACTCCCGAGAGAGGCAGAATGCCGGTCTGCCTATATAAACAAGGCAGATCGCCGTTCTTTGAGAGGGGAAGATAGAGATCTTGTGTTTCTGCTAAGCAGGAACACGGACCTCTGTCTTCCCCCAGTCAGAGCAACTCCCCCACACTGTTAGAACGCACTCCCTAGGAGCACATTTAACCCTTTAATTGCCCCTGATGTTAATCCCTTCCCTGCCAGTGTGATTGGACAGTGACAGTGCAAATTTTTAGCATGGATCACTGTATTAGTGTCACTTGTCCCCAAAAAAAGTGCTGAAAGTGTCAGTTAGTGTCCAATTTGTCCACCGCAATATCGCAGTCCCGCTATAAGTCACTGATCGCTGCCATTACAAGTTAAAAAAATAAATAAAAATGCCATAAAAATATCCCATAGTTTGTAGATGCGCAAACCAATCAATATTCACTTATTGGGATTTTTTTCTACCAAAAATATGTATCAGAATACATATTGGCCTAAATTAATGATGAAATTTGATAAACCAGCCAATTGGGTGGAAAGAAAGTGATGACGTCATCCTCGCGGACCTCCTACGCGTTTCATCACAGATAACATCTTCTGGGGTTGGTCCAAGCGGCACGGCATCACATATACCAGCATTTAGAGGCCCTGACTCCATCTTAGCTACTGGCTAATCCCCACTCCTAGCACGAATCAATGAGGAAAAAGCCATAAAGCCCAACACGGGAACGAAGGAACACAGGAACGAATCAACATATCCGCCACCTAGTGGCAAGATATCAGTGAACACTCATTGGGAACATGTGCAGTGCATGAACACAATGATAGACACGACACCTAGGAAGCCATGATGTGGTAAGTACACATGGGATAGTACAAAGGGGTAATAATAGTACCATAAAATAAAAGAGACAGACGCCACTTTAATTAAATGGTCATAACATGGCTACGGTGTTTATTATGGGGTAACCCAGTTAAACACATCAGAGGAACATTATTTAACTTCAAATGTCAGCATAACTTAAATCCTCGTTGCCTTCAAATGACCAAATACAGTAAATCAATAACGCTGTTCATCCAGACTAAACTGGATGACTAATCCCCACTAACAAACACTGTGACGTACATAAAATCCATTAACAGGGGGGGATCGCGGTCCGGTCCAGTCCAAGTGGCCCGCCGGGGAGATCCCACTTTATAGGCAGGGAATGGCCAATCAGCTGCGGGTGAAAACTGAGCCAAAACCAATGGCAACCTGTAAACTACAGGGAAAGAAGGGGGAGAGACAAAAGCCCTTTGGCCTATCCAGGGCCATCTTTAATATCGATTTTGTTCTTGGGTCTCCCAAATCCACTTATCAACTATTTGCAGGCATTGTGGTCTCAAGGGGCAACTACTTTGGGCCCCACAACAATGACTGGGCCCAGAGCAGTTTCCCCTTTTGCCCTGCCTTAAAGACAGCCCTGGGCCTATCCCATGAGGATCCCTGCATATAGCAGGGGACTTGTACATTCTGTGTACAGAACACCTCCAGGCGGCCATACTGCATTGCATTCTCAGAAAATGGCAGCGGCTGCAGATTGAAAAGGAAAGGTCATTTTAAATTTTATTCAATTACAATATGATTTGTGTTGCAATTGTATATGCTATATTATTTTTTCTTTATTTGCTATTTTTTTTTCCCCACAAAAGTGTAGTTACCCTTTAACCACTTGCCGACCGCTCGCTGAGCTGGTACTGCGGCAAAGTGGCTCGTTATCGTCCAGCGGCGTAGACCTCCTCCCCTTCTCGGCGGCGCGCGCGTGCCGCCGGAGGCTCGCTCCCGCTGTATTCAGACACAGCGGGAGTCGGGCCAGGGGAGGAGAGGCGGTGATCACCGCTGCTTTTCCCCCGATCGTCGGAGATCGAGTGAGGAAATCCGCCCGCTTTGTTTACAAAGCGGGCGGATCTCCTCTGTAAACAAAGCGGGCGGATCTCCTCTGTAAACAAAGCGGGCGGATCTCCTCTGTGACAGGCAGGGACAGATCACAGGATTCAGCATAGCTGAACCTGTGATCTGTGTCTGTGTCACACAACCCCCTCCCCCCACACACGTCAGTAAGCACCAGGCATACATTTAACCCCTTGATCATCAATAAAGTTAACCCCTTCCCTGCCAGTGTCATTATTACAGTAACAGTGCATATTTATAGCACTGATTACTGTAGTAATGTCACTGGTACCCCCAAAAGTGTCAAAAATGTCAGTTAGGGGTCCGATCTGTCAGCCGCAATGTCGCAGTCCCGCAAAAAAAAAAAACGCTGATCGCCGCCATTTCTCGTTAAAAAAAAAAACAATAAAAATGACAAAAATCTTTCCCGTAGTTAGTAGCTGCGATAACTTTTGCGTAAACCAATCAAAATACGCTTATTGCGATTTTTTTTTACCAAAAAATATGTAGCAGAAAACAAATTGGCCTAAAATGTTAAAAAATTTTGATTTTTACATTTTTTTGGGGGGGAATTTCATATAAAAAAATTTGAAAAATATTGTTATTTTTTCAAAATTGTCGCTCTTTTTTTGTTTATAGCGCAAAAAGTAGAAATTACATAGGTGATCAAATACCACCTAAAAAAGCTCTATTTATGGGGAAAAAAAGGACATATATTTAATTTGGCTACAGCGTCGCATGACCGCGCAATTGTCCATTAAAATAACACAGTGCCGAATCGCAAAATATGGAATGGTCAGGAATGGGGTAAAATCTTCCGGTCTTAAAGTGGTTAAAAATACCCTCATTGAGAATTTTTTTTGTCAAAGACATGTAGCTAAATACATTTTGGCCTAAATATATGACAAAAATTGAATATATTGGATATTTTTTAACTGTCAAAGTAGAAAATGTCAATTTTTTTCGCAAAATTTTCGCTCTTTTTTTATTAATAGCGCAAAAAATGAAAAGCGCAGAGGTGATCAAATACCACCAAAAGAAAGCTCTGTTTGTGGGGAAAAAAAGGACGTAAGTTTCGTTTTGGTATGGCGTTGCATGACCGCGCAATCATCAGTTAAAGTCGCACAGTGCCAAGTTGCAAAAAGTGGCCTGGACGTAAAGCAGGAAAATCCTCCGGTGGTAAAGTGGTTAAATATCCTTCCTACCAGAGTTAAAGGTGAATTGCTGCAATCCCCACACAGATGCATTACTGCTTATTCTAAAGAACTACCGCAGAGTAAATCTATCTTACTGACCATGTGTAGTATTGCTCAGAGTGAAGGACATTAGTGCTAATAACAAACATAGGTTTAAGATGTACATTATATATTACTACAAGGTAAAATAGTCTGCATAGTGGGGTATTTAAAGTAATATCTCTGTGAGATGCCTAAGTGCCGTTCCTGCGTCATAAAGGGAAATGCATAGAGATACAGATAATAGAACACGTAAAATAGAAATCATCTATATGAGCCATTTCAATTAGCAGATCCATTTTATGTGGACCACATCCCATCAAGAAGGTATTTAAAGTCCAACTTTGGGCTAAAATGGTTCTTTGTGTTCTCCAGGAGGAATACAAGTTAAAAGGAAGCTCAGGCTGCAATATTCATCTCCCCCCCCCCCCCCCCCTTCCCTCCACTCTTTTCAAAAATATGTCCTCAGTCTTCAGGTTAAATGACGCACATCAACCTCGAAGACTAAGGGAAATTCTGTGGTTACAGGGTGTCATGGACCCACCCTCTAGGTTGGCATCACCCTGGCATTCTGCATTCACAGTTTAAAGCGGATTTCCAGCCTCAAAATGAAAATTTGACATCCGCTTGCTCTAAGTAACCCGAAAAAGAATTGGATAATCACGATTTTTTGCTTTACTTACCTTGTTTTTGAAGAAAATATACTTATCTTACTTCCACTTCCTCCCTCTGCGCCGCAGCCAGAGCCGTCTCTTCCTGCTTGCATTGACTCCTGGGAGCTGAACGTCATCTTTCCCAGGAGTCAATGCGCCTGCACCGGCCCTGCTTGTCACTTCCAGTGCAGGCACGTCATTCCCTGCTAAACAGCTTCTGGGCATGCCCAGAAGCTGTGCAGGGATGACACGCCTGCCTCGGAAGTGAGGAGCAGGGCCGGTTCAGGGAAATTTGGGACTCCGACGTCACTGAAGAGGACACCAAAGAGGACACTCTGGCTTCAACTGCCCACACCTGGGATGGCAGCACTGGACAAGACATTTTCAAGGTAAGTATTTCTTCTAAAAGGTAAGTGCGACCCGGGACAGTTCAGAGGCTATCATGTTTCCGAGGCCGGAACTCCGCTTTAATGATGTAGAAGGTTGTTGATGAAATCACTCCATCACCACTCCCTGCATCAATGAGGACTGCCCACCACTGGCAAAAGAAAAGGAATTGGCAGCACTCCAGGTTGAGTCAAAATCCAGATTTATTGGCTGGACATCCAAATATGACAATCGTGACAAGGTACCTTGTCACGATTGTCATATTTGGATGTCCAGCCAATAAATCTGGATTTTGACTCAACCTGGAGTGCTGCCAATTCCTTTTCTTTTATCAAGTTTTCACTGAGGCGAGCAGGGGCATGCACCTGTGTGAGTCATCAGGCAATTACACCACCTTGAGCAGTGAGTCCTTGTCCGTTCACCACTGGCAAAGATCTGAAAAGGAAGAGGACCCAGCACTCCATGGGTGTCAGGACCTGGATCACCTGCTGGTGGTACTGTGGTTACCTGGGTGGAGGGTTGTAGTTCCAATGTCCACCAGTGGGTGTCTCCCAGCAGCAAGCAGATCCCAGTAATCAATCTCCACCTGGTGCTGGCTGCTGGGAGGGTATTTAGTTCTCTGTGGCTTACGCATGTATTTGCAAATGTGTGGAACTAAACCCCTGTTTTTAATGCATACTGTTGGACAGGTCAGTTTGGCTGGTCGCAGACTGGTCGGTAAGGAGAGCTTGGAATTTTTTTGTGTCTTGTCATATGCGTTGCCTTTCCAATGCACCTTGCTGCAGAGACCAGTTACAGGTGAGGGCAGTAACCACTTGTTTGTGCCAAGGTATTTAGTTCCTCTTTCCAATGAGAACCGGTCACACTCTCCTGTCATGCAAATTGAATGCAGGGAAACCCGCATCCAATTCTCATAAATGTGAACACAATCTTAGAGTTTTGCTTTGCTAGCCAGATACTGCTTGCAATGTATCCTGCTCCTGATCTTGCTCTTGCCCTGCATCCTAAATCTTTGTATCTTGCTCCTGATCTTGCTCTTGCCCTGCATCCTGTATCTTTGTATCCTGCTCCTGATCTTGCTCTTGCCCTGCGTCCTGTATCTTTGTATCCTGCTCCTGATCTTGCTCTTGCCCTGCATCCTGTATCTTTGTATCCTGCTCCTGATCTTACTCTTGCCCTGCATCCTGTATCTTTGTATCCTGCTCCTGATCTTGCTCTTGCCCTGCATCCTGTATCTTTGTGTCCTGCTCCTGATCTTGCTCTTGCCCTGCATCCTGTATCTTTGTGTCCTGCTCCTGATCTTGCTCTTGCCCTGCATCCTGTATCTTTGTATCCTGCTCCTGATCTTGCTCTTGCCCTGCACCCTGTATCTTTGTATCCTGCTCCTGATCTTGCTCTTGCCCTGCATCCTGTATCTTTGTATCCTGCTCCTGATCTTGCTCTTGCCCTGCATCCTGTATCTTTGTATCCTGCTCCTGATCTTGCTCTTGCCCTGCATCCTGTATCTTTGTATCCTGCTCCTGATCTTTCTCTTGCCCTGCATCCTGTATCTTTGTATCCTGCTCCTGATCTTGCTCTTGCCCTGCATCCTGTATCTTGCACCTGCTTCCTTATATCTGCCTCCCTTGTTCCTGACCCCAGTTCTGGTTCCCCCCTCCTCCTTATTGCATCTCTGGCATTACCCTGTTTATCCGTGTTCCTAATTTTTGTACATATTGTATATAGTTAAGTAGTTAGTTAGTCTTTCTGTTACTTATTAAGGTTGTTGTTAGGTATTTTGTAATTGGGTTATGGTTCACCTATAGCTTTACGTTTGCTGTGCTTCCTGTTTGCTGGTGTTTGGAAGGATTTTGATTTTACTGTAAATAAATCTCTGGATGGGGAACCGAGAAGAGGCGGATCGGGGCTACTAAAATCCTTTAGCATTACTATAAAGTAGTGATGGCGAACCTTGGCACCCCAGATGTATTGGAACTACATTTTCCATGATGCTCAACTACACTGCAGAGTGCATGAGCACCATGGGAGATGTAGTTCCAAAACATCTGCGGTGCCAAGGTTCTCCATCACTGCTTTATAGCATACACAGTCTGGTCCCAGTTTCCTAAGTCACACAGATCTGGCCATCCCTGCTGCTCATCCCTGGCAATGGAACAGGGTAGGTATTACTAAAACAAATGGAATAAAAAATACATGTGGTGAGGAAGGGGAGCTAAACGGCAGAGGGGGAGGTCTGGAGTTGAGCTTTAATTGAAGGGGTAAGACTGAGGGGGTAAATAGGACTCGAACCTCTAAAAAGGACTAACGAGTATAGATCCTGATTGTTCCGAGATGTCACTTATTGCAAGTATAAAACCAGTACAAGATTACCGTGATGGAAACCTCTGTGGCCAAAGAAGAGGAGAATTTCTTTAAACTGCAACTATATTAGGACACATTTTGTTAAATGTTAGTCAGCACTCCAGGTGGGTTCTCCCATGCTTGCACCAAATGCTGGTTGTGCGTTCAGCGATAATAAAAATAAATGTGTGTGGTGGCACAACCGGCGTAAATTGCATAAATCCTTTTTTGCATTAAAAATACTGCATGGAAATGCTGGCAGACCGCTTACATGTTTTGCACTAAACAGCATTTATCAGTAGAGTCACCCTATGACAATGCATTGCTTAGTGTGAAATGTGTAGGAGGCGGGTTTTAGTAGACAGGGGTTTCTATCCTTCCCATAGGTGTGCGCAGCCTATTGCATTAGGGTGTGCACCCCAAAGTTTAAATACACATGCATGTGTTTGCCTACATGTATATGGCCCCGGTACATTACTCTCCCTGCTGGCAAAGTGAAATAGAAGTGTGTGGCACTTCTCTTATGGCAGAGCAGGTCCGAGGGAGATCTTTCCCATCTCCTCACTGGCAAACAGAGCAATAATGCTAATGTGACCTAGGTGATTAGGGTGTGCCCAGGCACACCCGGCACACCCTGTGCGCACGCCTATGATCCTTCCCCCCACTCCACCCAAAACTGCCCTATAATACAAAATTAGCACTGGAGTAGTTTTTTTCCACTGGTTTTGTTAACCACTTGCCGACCAGCCACCGCAGATATACAGCGGCAGGTTCCCGCAAATCCCTGTACCTGTAAACGTGTTTTGCCAAATGTTTGGCTTCTTCAGGACCCGGACAAATAAAGAGGGAAAACTCTGTAAAACAACACAATAACATAAGATATTACATAGTAACATAGTTACATAGTTACATAGTATTTGTATGTATTTGGGTATGCATGCTCACACAGGTCGATCTATATGGCGGGACGTCAGGCCATCAATGCAATATTCATTGTAACCATGTAGCCACAAGGTGAGAAGCTGCAGCAGCGGCTAATCGGTGTCAGAGATTTGTGAACAAAGGCAAGAACTGCACAGGGACCAGAATTTACATAATTGTGTCATCTCTGAGCTGGCATCCAGGTCCAGGAAATACATGGTGACCCTGGGTGATGCCTGAACAAAGATGGTGCCCTCCTTCTGGACGGAAAAGCAGATGAAGTCATTATTAGGGGGAGTCCTATGATCTCTGTACCAGGTATACCTGGAAGGGTTACAATTTTACATGACTTAGCATGGATAAAAAAAAAATATATATATTTATATAAATAATATAATATATGATACTAGGTCCACTTTCAGGGGTCAACTTATGGCACAAGTGTACAGTCATAGGGCGATCGCTCCTGTCTGGCTGTCTGGTCCTTAGTTGGCGGCGAAGCTCGCTGGAGAAAATCGCATCGTGCCTGAAGCAGAAATGAGAACTCTGGAATAAATCCAGATCAGGATCCCCCTCCCTCCTTCCCTCCAGCCCCCTGGAATCCACCACATCAGCTCTCACCTCCCTGCCAGGTAGCTGGGCTTCCCCCCTTCCCTCCAGTGACTATGAGGCAAGCCTCCCCCTCTCTCCCCCTCCTTCCCTCCCTCCACCTATCCAGGATCATGTGGCTCTGGAGAAAAGGAACAATCAAATATCACTGAGTGCCAAACACACAATGGACTCACTAGATGTGGATGAGGAATGACTGCAGCAGGCTTAGAAGGACACATTGCAGTCAGCCTGCCTAGAGTTGTGCATCCTCTGCTGCTGCTGCTGAGGATGTGACTTGTAGTTTGTGCTGTGCAGGGACAGTTTGGAGGGATGGAAGATGTCACCCTGCAGGGAGGAAGATCTCAAAGTCTCTGATTTGGTGTCTCCAACACTTTGGCTGCGTTGAAGGCTTGGGCTTCTCAGAACCACATAGACCCGGTCGCTGGAGGGGAAGAAAAAAGGGGGCTGACTGTCCTGAAAGTGGAGGAAGATGCAGCCTAAGGAGGCTGAGACATGGGAGATTTAACCACTATCACAAGAGGATCTGGTCCTGGGGGCTCCCCAGAAGCTGACAACTTTCCCTTGAAGACTGGCCACACAGCTGGACAGGCAGAGGGCCCACCAGGTGCAAGAAACCCAAAGGTGAGTGCTGCCAGTCTCCAGTCTCCCCTGCAGCTGCTATAGCTGCACTATGGTTTACTTCTTTGTAAATTGTTACATGTGCAGCTGTAGCCTGAAAATATTTGTCACATGTGCAGCTATACTCTGACACTAATTGTTACCTGTGCAGTGATACTCTGACAATGATTGTTACCTGTGCTACTCCCCCCCCCCCCTTTTCTATTGGTTGAACTAGATAGACTTGTGTCTTTTTTTCAACCTGACTAACTATGTGACTATATGATTTAGCCTGATAAGAAGTCTTACATGTGCAGCTGTAGCCTGAAAATATTTGTCACATGTGCAGCTATACTCTGACAATAATTGTTACCTGTGCTGCCCCCCCCCCCCCTTTTTATTGGTTGAACTAGATGGACTTGTGTCTTATTTCAACCTCAATAACTATATAACTATGTGCTTTAGCCTGATAATAATTCTTACATGTGCAGCTGTAGCCTGCAAATATTTGTCACATGTGCAGCTATATTCCAACAATAATTGTTACCTGTGCTGCTCCCCGCCCCCCCCCCTTTTTATAGGTTGAACTAGATTGACTTCTGTCTGTTTTCAACCTAACTATGTAACTATATGCTTTAGTCTGATAATAATTCTTACATGTGCAGCTGTAGCCTGAAAATATTTGTCACATGTGCAGCTATATTCCAACAATAATTGTTACATCTGCAGATATACTTTGACAATATTTGTTACAATTGTGGCTGTAGCCTGATAATAGCTGTTACATGTGCTGCTGTAGCCTGCAAATATTTGTCACATGTGCAGTTCTACTCTAACAATCATTGTTACATATGTAGCAGTGTTAGGCATGCAGCTGTAGTCTGACAATATTTGTTACATTTGTAGAAGTTGTTTGAAAATATGTTACATGTGCAGCTCTAGCATGATACTAATTGTTACATGTGCAGATCTAGCCTGAAAATATTTGTCATTTGTGTAGCTATACTCTGACATTAATTGTTACAAATGTATCAGTTGTTTGTTAGGTGTGCAGTTGTAGTTTGGCTACATTGTAACACACGTCACTCTCTACATTGTAACACACGCCACTCTCTACATTGTAACACACGCCACTCTCTACATTGTAACACACGCCACTCTCTACATTGTAACACACGCCACTCTCTACATTGTAACACGCCACTCTCTACATTGTAACACACGCCACTCTCTACATTATAACACACGCCACTCTCTACATTATAACACACGCCTCTCTCTACATTGTAACACACGCCACTCTCTACATTGTAACACACGCCACTCTCTACATTGTAACACACGCCACTCTCTACATTGTAACACACGCCACTCTCTACATTGTAACACGCCACTCTCTACATTGTAACACACGCCACTCTCTACATTATAACACACGCCACTCTCTACATTATAACACACGCCACTCTCTACATTGTAACACACGCCACTCTCTACATTATAACACACGCCACTCTCTACATTGTAACACACGCCACTCTCTACATTATAACACACGCCACTCTCTACATTGTAACACACGCCACTCTCTACATTGTAACACGCCACTCTCTACATTGTAACACACGCCACTCTCTATATT